>NW_025534530.1:0-186976 GCF_020615455.1 Coregonus clupeaformis | reverse complement strand
TGAGAAGCTGATCGACTGGACGGACCCCATTGCTTCTCCCTCCTTCGGCTCTCGGACTCGATTATCCACCCGAATAGACAAGGCTACCAAGCTGTCCAGGTCACTAGGCTCCGGATAGGAGATCAGCTCATCCTTGAGCTGCTCCGACAGACCCTGGTAAGGCCGCTTGCAGAGACTCCTCATTCCACCCACTCTCCACAGCCAACGTCTTGAACTCGATCACGAAGTCGGCCACGCTGCGAGTTCCTTGGTGGAGCGAAAACAGGCGCCTGCTGGTCCCTCCCTCGGACGGAATGGTCGAAGAGCTTCCTCATCTCGGCCGTGAACCCCTGGTATGAAGCCATGCAGGGGTCTTGTCGTTCCCAACGGCTGAAGCCCACTCCAGCGCTCGACCACGCAGCAACTCAATCACAAAGGCTATCCTAGCCTTGTCTGTGCATAAGAGTAGGGCTGTAGATCGAACACTAACCCACACTGCATAAGGAAAGAACGGCATCTTCCCAGCTCCCCCTCATATTTATCCGCGTCGGAACCTTGGGCTCACGGAAGGACACCGCTTCAGACGCGGCAGGCGAGATGGGTGAAACCGGTAGTGGATCCTCCACCGGAAACTTGCGCTGGTTCTGGACCTCCGTCAGACCGGTAGAAAGGTTCGAACTGTCCGCGATCTCCTGTAGCTCCGTGCTTGATGGCCCAACATCTTCTCCTGATGGGTAATGGCATGGCCGAACAGAGTCCAGGTCCGCTGGGTTCATTACTGGCCGGATCGTTCTGTCACGGTTTACTAAGCCCAGAACCCAGAAGCAGACCAGGACAAGGTGAGTTGAAACGAAGGTGAGTATTTATTTAACAGATTCCAAAAGCGATGTAGAATAATCCAGGGGACAGAGCGACGGCGGAGATGAGTTGGTGGAGGTGCAGTGGTAGATCCAAGAATGGCTCGGCAGCCGCCCGACAGCCAGGCAGGGGGTTGGGTGAAGGTTCCGGGAGATTGATGTTCATGGCTAACGATCCGGCAGGGAATGGATGTTAGGCCAGAGCCTAAGAAGGGTGATGATCAGGACCAGGTGTGCAGATTGCTGATGGGATGCAGGTGCGGAAATCAAGAGAGCTCCCCGGAGCGTTCCAGAACCCTCGGGAAACTGGAGATCACGAGCGGAAAAACTAGTCCACAGACAGGACCCGACTCAGACTGCCGGGATCGTTACACTGAATGTGTATTACTTTAACTCTATGGAAATACTGAAGTTTATTTAAGAAACAGCCTCTTTTTGTTGTGACAACCTTATATCTGTTGATTGTTTCCTCCATCTGTGTGTGTGTGTGTGTGTGTGTGTGTGTGTGTGTGTGTGTGTGTGTGTTTGTGTGTTGGCGCTAATGCATGTGGGTCTTTCTATAAACTAGGGTACCAGTGAGGATTTCCTACACTGGAAAATTGTTACAGCTGTTGATAAAACATTGATAATAATCGGTACAATTTGTTCATGTCATTACATTAAGATATAAGGGGGGATCATAGCTTTATTCATTAAAATTCACGAGTTGATATAAAATGTTTAACCCTTTATCATGGTTGGTGTCTTGACGGATTTGTCCAAAATTGTGTGACATAAAACGTTACTTTTCTGTACTTGCATTTATGGTAGTGTAAGTTGTCCTTGTATCATATATTAAGCATTAATCAGTTAAATTAGACATTGAACTTGAACCCTGTAAGAATCCTGGATCTAGCTGTAGGGCAGTTTTTTGTATAGAGATGTCAGAAATGCACTGTAACTAGCTAACATTTCGTGTCTCCTTATGTTACAAGGTGAAAACTGTTTTCATGGGCCACAAATCCAAAATAATAAATGTGATTGGAAAACAATATGATCTGGTAATAGTGAAGACATCTTCAGCATGGAACAGGTGTGTCTTATCTTCTCTAGCGGGAGGTAAGCTTGGCTTCTTATATGGTGTCGAGTGAAGCTTAAACCATGTATTTAAATTGTAGGTAGGTATTGTAGTTAGGTATTGTAGGTAGTTTATCTAGGTAGTTATTGTAGGTTATTGTAGGTAATTATTGTAGGTAAGTATTGTATTCGGCTGAGCCCAGTGAAGCGCGAAGCTAGCTAGCCCACTGCCTGGACCAATAGAGCTAGCTAGCTAGCGGGTAGCTACTGGTAACTATTGGCAACTGTGGATAGTTGTTTCCAGTGTTATTTCACGCTTGAGAGTGCCTGTAGTTATGCCAGCTTGCTACCTATTATTCAGCTGATTTTCTAACCTCATTGTCTGAAGCGTTAGCGTTAGGTAGTTAGTGGCTACTGTACTCGAAATGTAGCTAGCTTGTTGCTACCTGGATAGCTAACTGAACAATAGCTGGAACGACCTAGCTGTAATATCTGTAGACGCTTTCTCTCCTTTGGGACAGACGCGAGCTGGCTGAATCGATTCAGTGGCTAGCTTTGCGCTAAACTGGCTAACAGTAGCTACTAAGGGTAGGTTATAACCTACGTTTATTTTTGTTTTGTTTTTACATACTGGTAGCAAGAGTCGTTCGGGGGAATTCGGGACATGGGTACTAGTTAACTTTAGCTTGGCTCTCTCTGTGTGTTTCATGCCATCGAAGGAGGGGTGGTTCGTTGGCAGAGAGCAATGGCTAGCTAGTATGCTAACTATTCTAGCTAACTAACTGGCTGAATAAGTTGACGACGTACTAACTCAAACAGTCAAAACTAACCCAAAACTTTACACAACGTTAGACACGGACAGGAATGATCTGTTTGGCGTGTTAACAAACTGGTTTGTTGTAAACAAGTATTGGTGCTAAACCGTGTAATTGGAGGCTGGCATGCTAGTTGGCTATGGCGTCATAGGATTCGGTGCCCTGGACGGTTTTCACGGAAGAATAATGTACCAAGTTAGCTAGCTGAATAAACTAAGTTAGAGTCTATTCCTAGAAAACTTTGAACCGCTGTAGTTTACAACAATTATCATTTCTAAAGTGGAAGTTGGGAGAGTTATATTTGAGTGTTTCAGTGAAACGTAAGTGAGGGAGGCCCCGCTCTCTCGCTTTCCCAGATGTTTAGTTCATTTCATTCCGATCTCCTTTGCATTATTGTAGCCTTTTTCTGTAGCCTGTCAACTATGTGTCTGTCTATCCCTGTCCTCTCCTCTCTGCACAGGCCATACAAACGCTTCACACCGTGTGGCTGCTGCCACTCTAATTTGGTGGTCCCTGCGATACGTGGAGTTCCAGGTCTCCGGCAGCCTCTGGAACTGCCGTTCTGCGGCCAACAAGGCAGAGTTCATCTCAGCCTATGCTACCCTCCAGTCCCTCGACTTCTTGGCGCTGACGGAAACATGGATTACCACAGAAAACACTGCTGCTACTCCTGCACTTTCCTCGTCTGACCATGTGTTCTCGCATACCCGAGAGCATCTGGTCAGCGCGGCGGTGGCACAGGAATCCTCATCTCTCCCAAGTGGACATTCTCTCTTTTTCCCCTGACCCATCTGTCTATCTCCTCATTTGAATTCCATGCTGTCACAGTCACTAGCCCATTCAAGCTTAACATCCTTGTCAATTATCACCCTCCAGGTTCCCTTGGAGAGTTCATCAATGAGCTTGACGCCTTGATAAGTTCCTTTCCTGAGGATGGCTCACCCCTCACAGTTCTGGGTGACTTTAACCTCCCTACGTCTGCCTTTGACTCATTTCATCTGCCTTCTTCTTTCCACTCCTTTCCTCTTTTATCCTCACCCTCTCACCGTCCCCCCCTACTCACAAGGCAGGCAATACGCTTGACCTCATCTTTACTAGATGCTGTTCTTCTACTAATCTCTGCAACTCCCCTCCAAGTCTCCGACCACTACTTTGTATCCTTTTCTCTCTCGCTCTCCTCCAACACTACTCACTCTGTCCCTACTCCGATGGGAATGTGCCATCGCAACCTTCGCTCTCTCTCTCCCACTACTCTCTCCTCTTCCATCCTATCATCTCTTCCCTCTGCTAAATCCTTCTCCCTCCGATCTCCTGATTCTGCCTCCTCAACCCTCCTCTCCTCCCTTTCTGCATCTTTTGACTCTCTGTCCCCTATCCTCCCGGGCGGCTCGGTCCACCCCTCCTGCTCCGTGGCTTGACGACTAATTGAGAGCTCACAGAAGAGGGCTCCGGGCAGCCGAGCGGAAATTGAGGAAAACTAGACTCCCTGCGGACCTATCATCTTTTCACTCCCTCCTCTCTACATTCTCTTCCTCTGTTTCCGCTGCTAAAGCCACTTTCTACCACTCTAAATTTCAAGCCTCTGCCTCTAACCCTAGGAAGCTCTTTGCCACCTTCTCCTCCCTGCTGAATCCCCCTCCTCCTCCCCCTCCCTCATCCCTCTCTGAAGATGACTTCGTCAACCGTTTTGAAAAGAAGGTAGATGACATCCGATCCTCATTTATTAAGTCAAATGACACTGCTGGTCCTGCTCACACTGCCCTACCCTATGCTTTGACTTCTTTCTCCCCTCTCTCTCCAGATGAAATCTTGCGACTTGTGATGGCCGGCCGCCCAACAACCTGCCCGCTTGACCCTATCCCCTCCTCTCTTCTCCAGACCATTTCCGGAGACCTTCTCCCTTACCATGTCCTGGCCATTTCCCTTCCATCTTCAAGAGAGCGAGAGTTGCACCCCTCCTCAAAAAACCTACACTCGATCCCTCCGATGTCAACAACTACAGACCAGTATCCCTTCTTTCTTTTCTCTCCAAAACTCTTGAGCGTGCCGTCTCTAGCCAACTCTCCTGCTATCGCTCTCAGAATGACCTTGATCCAAACCAGTCAGGTTTCAAGACTGGTCATTAAACTGAGACTGCTCTTCTCTGTGTCACGGAGGCTCTCCGCACTGCTAAAGCTAACTCTCTCTCCTCTGCTCTTATCCTTCTAGACCTATCCGCTGCCTTTGATACTGTGAACCATCAGATCCTCCTCTTCACCCTCTCCGAGTTGGGCATCTCCGGCGCTGCTCACTCTTGGATTGCGTCCTACCTGACAGGTCGCTCCTACCAGGTGGCGTGGCGAGAATCTGTCTCCGCACCACGTGCTCTCACCACTGGTGTGCCCCAGGGCTCAGTTCTAGGCCCTCTCCTATTCTCTCTATACACCAAGTCACTTGGCTCTGTCATATCCTCACATGGTCTCTCCTATCATTGCTCGCAGAGCGACACACAATTAATTTTCTCCTTTCCCCCTTCTGATAACCAGGTGGCGAATCGCATCTCTGCATGTCTGGCAGACATATCAGTGTGGATGTCGGATCACCACCTCAAGCTGAACCTCGGCAAGACGGAGCTGCTCTTCCTCCCGGGGAAGGACTGCCTGCTCCATGATCTCGCCATCACGGTTGACAACTCCATTGTGTCCTCCTCCCAGAGTGCAAAGAACCTTGGAGTGACCCTGGACAATACCCTGTCGTTCTCCGCTAACATCAAAGCGGTGACCCGATCCTGCAGGTTCATGCTTTACAAAATTTGCAGAGTACGACCCTACCTTACACAGAAAGCGGCACAGGTCCTAATCCATGCACTTGTCATCTCCCGTCTGGATTACTGCAACTCGCTGTTGGTTGGGCTCCCTGCCTGTGCCATTAAACCCCTTCAACTTATCCAGAACGCTGCAGCCCGTCTGGTGTTCAACCTTCCCAAGTTTTCTCATGTCACCCCGCTCCTCCGCACACTCCACTGGCTTCCAGTTGAGGCTTGCATCTACTACAAGACCATGGCACTTGCCTACGGAGCTGTTAGGGGAACGGCACCTCCTTACCTTCAGGCTCTGATCAGACCCTACACCCAAACGAGGGCACTACGTTCATCCACCTCTGGCCTGCTAGCTTCCTTACCTCTACGGAAGCACAGTTCCCGCTCAGCCCAGTCAAAGCTATTCGCTGCTCTGGCACCCCAATGGTGGAACAAGCTCCCACACGATGCCAGGACAGTGCAGTCACTGACCACCTTCCGGAGATAGTTGAAACCCTACCTCTTTAAGGAATACCTGGAATAGTATAAAGTAATCCTTCTTCCCCCACCCCCCATTAAAAATAAATAGGTGGTTGTCCCACTGGCTAACATTAGTTGAATGCATCAATTTATAAGTCGCTCTGGATAAGAGCATCTGCTAAATGATGTAAATGTAAATGTAATGAAATAACATGACAAATACATTTTGTTTTCCATGTTACATCTGCAATTCTGAACAATACAAAGGGCTTGAAGTAGCCTATTTCAAGTATATTTGGTGCTTGAAAAGTCCTTGCAATTATTTTAGCCAATTTATAAGTTCTCCTACTCCCTTATAAATTTCAAAATTGTGAGATTAATGCTACCACTATTCATGGCTTTATTATGTCAGCCACAAAGGCTATAGAAAAATTGCCATGCATGCATCCAATCTATTTAATCAGACAATTTCCACATTATTCTCACATATTTTAGAATGTAATAATAATTTGAATATCAATGCATTGGCAATGCCTAAAAAATGCATTATTCTTAAAGTGGTAATGACCTCCTTTAAAAAAAAAAGAATATTGACTATTTTTGCATGCTTTATGGGGGGAGGGGGGGGGGGGGTTCTATTCTAGGCCCTATACAGTGAGGGAAAAAAGTATTTGATCCCCTGCTGATTTTGTACGTTTGCCCACTGACAAAGACATGATCAGTCTATAATTTTAATGGTAGGTTTATTTGAACAGTGAGAGACAGAATAACAACAACAAAATGCAGAAAAACACATGTCAAAATTTTTATAAATTTATTTGCATTTTAATGAGGGAAATAAGTATTTGACCCCTCTGCAAAACATGACTTAGTACTTTGCAGGATTGCTGCAAGATTTCAGTCCTTCACGGCGTAGTGTGTTACCAATTGTTTTGTTGGTGACTATAGTCCCAGCTGCCTTGAGATCATTGACAAGATCCTCCCGTGTAGTTCTGGGCTGATTCCTCACCGTTGTCATGATCATTGCAACTCCACAAGGTGAGATCTTGCATGGAGCCCCAGGCCGAGGGAGATTGACAGTTATTTTGTGTTTCTTCCATTTGCGAATAATCGCACCAACTGTTGTCACCTTCTCACCAAGCTGCTTGGCGATGGTCTTGTAGCCCATTCCATCCTTGTGTAGGTCTACAATCTTGTCCCTGACATCCTTGGAGAGCTCTTTGGTCTTGGCCATGGTGGAGAGTTTGGAATCTGATTGATTGATTGCTTCTGTAGACAGGTGTCTTTTATACAGGTAACAAGCTGAGATTAGGAGCACTCCCTTTAAGAGTGTGCTCCCAATCTCAGCTCGTTACCTGTATAAAAGACACCTGGGAGCCAGAAATCTTTCTGATTGAGAGGGGGTCAAATACTTATTTCCCTCATTAAAATGCAAATTAATGTATAACATTTTTGACATGCGATTTTCTGGATTTATTTGTTGTTATTCTGTCTCTCACTGTTCAAATAAACCTGCCATTAAAATTATAGACTGATCATTTCTTTGTCAGTGGGCAAACGTACAAAATCAGCAGGGGATCAAATACTTTTTTCCCTCACTGTATGTACAATTATATAAATTATAAAATTGAATAACATTGAGGTCCTTGAAATTAAGTGCTTGAAAAATACCCTGAAAGTTCTTGAATTTGACTTGCCAATGTATAGCCCTAGGCCTATGTTGTTGTATAGGTGGAGTTATGGGTGAATTTGCATATATTCATTTTTATTTCTCTAAGTACACATTTTGAACTGCATTAAAATCATTTTTATTTTTGTTTCAAACCATTTTGAAATGTTATCCCGATGTCACACATTCGCCCCATTATAGAAAGATTCACAAATGTTTGTGTGTGTATTAAGAGCTGCGTTAACCAAGATGATGACAAATCAGTACAGCCTTCTCTAACGATGTTCTAGCCCATATCACCCTATTTAGCATAGTCGTTGGCAATGTCAAATTGTTTGAACAACTTTATTTAATAATTAATTGAAAGTAAGGAGAGTTGTTATTCATACATTTCTGGAAGGGTGTCTTTTCGACCAAGACCATCTGCCACAGATGTTGAAATGATGACTCGCACGTCTCAGTGTTAAAAACATAGAGGTTCGAACATAAACCATGATTCCAGTTATTTTTTACAATTTTAATGTCTGAGCATGAGGAATGTTAAACGAATGCATTGTTTTTTAAATGATAAGGTAGTATGCACATTTACTATTCTGTGTAATGGATATTTTTAGGTTAATTTGTCGTAAATACAGTGTTAAAGATGCACTATGCAGAAATCGCTCCGGCATTTCCTGGTTGCTAAAAATTCTAATAGTTCGCCGAATTTCAGTTTATGTGACAAAACAAACAAGTGTAGTGTAGAGAATCATTGTACCATCTAAACCACTGTTAAATATCTTTTCCATAACCAAAAATATTGCATTTTCAGCTGTTTGAAGCTGGTGTACAAAACCAAAAGTAAAAGTAAAAACAAACTTAAGCACGAGAAGTATAGAAATAGCGCACCTAAAACAGATATACTGCTTCTTAGACTTGCTTTCAATGAGAATGACAGATGTATAACTCACATTTCTATGTGAATTTGGTAGGGTCACCCAAAACGTTACATAGTGCAGCTTTAAGTGTTTTCAGCTGTCAGAAAGGCACTTTGATTGAGTACAAAAGGGTATCTGAAAACAACACATATCCCTCCAGTGCAAATAGCTAGAAGCATCCAACATGATTGATACTGTACCACTGTACCAAACTACCACACAGAGAAGCAGAGTGAACAGAAAGAAGTTGCATGACATACTTTTGACCCTGATTCTTTCAAATGCCCTCCAGCGGCCTGTCAATGTCATTCATGTACTGCTTGACGGAGTTGTTTGCATAACTCTCTTCACAGAGACCATATCCCCTGTGTTTCACCAAGGATGCTTATTACCATAGCAACCATATCTCGGAGGCAGCTTGAGGAGCAGCACTTTGAAACCGCGTGGCTATGCCATCCATGCCTAGCTGACTGTCAAGTATGCCTGTTTGATCATCTTAGAAACCACTCTCTTTGATTCCACGTAAATAAAGGCATGGTGTTAGTACCTCTACAATGCAGCCTTCAGTAAATAGCCAACACCTTCTGTATTTCTGAAAACATTCTCAGGGCTGTTAAAATAGTGATCTGCTGTAATTCTGAAATGCTGTATTACACTGGTGTGCTGTAATGCTGTAGTTCTCAACAATTGATTGAATTCATCCTTGGTAACTCATTTAGTTTCTGGCACTACAATAAATTCACAGCCCTCTGATGTTATTATGGCCTTGATAGGATCTTCTGTCTAGAAAACTGGAGGAGGTGGGTGGTGAAAGCATGCACAAGCGGGCTGTATGAACTGTCTCTATGTACTTAAAACAGTTGCTTTTGGCCTTGCAGAGAAAAGTACAGTACAGTTTTTACGCAGCAGGTTTATAGTATATGTAAGTGTCATGACCAATCCTGCTCCCCTTATATGGACACCCACTGCAGTGATCTTTCTTTCAAAACACAATTGGGTTGCAGCAGCTGTTGCACATGTCAAACTCTCATGGCCCAAGAAGTCAAGGGTGTGGTAGCCAGCATCAATGAGATTGTTTGGATATCTCCCAATTTGGGATATTCCTTGAGGAAATATAATGGTTTCAGTTGCAGAAGTTTTCAGAGTTTTTTTGCACGACTAGAATTGGGTTGTTGGGTTGGGCCTCTTTGATCTGAAATTAAAAGCACCACAGAGGATTGCAGCCAAGCTCTGGAGCGCGGTTCTGAGACCGAAATGCAAGCGGTTCCCACCGATCGATTTTCATAGTTCCCCGTGGACTGTACCTTCTGTGATCCGTGTTCCGGGAATGCCACGGCCCGTCACCTTGATCCATCTCTGCCTTGGCAGCGCCCGCGACCAGTTGGCATCGCCCGTGGAAACGCTCTGACCTGTGCCAATGGTGTCCAACCACCAATGCCTGGTCGCTTCCTCCTGCAGAGTTCGAATTTGCATCAGCTGCATTTTGTCAACAAACATTTACAGTATGTGTATCTATGGATGCATTTAGACAGGCGGCCCAATTCTGATATTTTTTCCACTATCTGGTCTTTTGACCAATCACATCAGAAAGACCAATTAATTTAAAAAAGATCAGAATTGGGTTGCCTGTGCATTAATAATACTGTGAATTGTATATTGAAAAACTATATGTTATAGAGATTGGTTATAAAGCACCCACAAAACCCATGTCTGTATTCACATAAACAATACAATATAATGTAACAGCTATAAAGTAAAGAACACTCACAAACTTTGTGGGTACAAAAAGTTATGAGTTTCACAATAATTGGTCCTTATGCTCATTAAGTTCCATGAAAGCACTATAAAAGTCACGCCAAAACACTGCTACTACAGAAACTTACCAGCATCTGGTGGCTAACAGTTTGTCATTCCCACAGCTTCCCTAATTCTTGTCAAAGCAACTGGGGGACCAGTATGAAAATGTATGCCCTCACTAACTGTAAGTCGCTCTGGATAAGAGTGTCTGCTAAATGACTAAAATGTCAATGTAAATGTGTGTCTGCCAGTGTCCTTGTGGGGCCATGTGAAGGAGACTGGGGCCCTGGAGAGTGTAGGGGCTGACGATGTCCTCCGCAGATAGTTCTCAGCCCCCTTTGCACGCTCATACAGCCCTTTTATTTTATGACAAGAAAGAACAATAACATATGGCAGCTGGAAGTACTGCATTTAGCCACAATTTTAACGAAGACTTCCTCGTAGAGGCATTTTCTTACAGTTGGATAGTTTGGGTCTATACATTTGAAATGCATAGTAATATATCAATATTGTATTGAATGTTTATTTTGAATATATGATAAATATATAATCCCAGTCCAGAGCTGTATGCAGTTTTGCAAAATCTTGACTAAATAACTACTGTGGTAGGGTAGAATGGGTTTGGCATGCCAATGTGATGTGACCAAAAGTTCACTTCAAAAGATTGTCTTGATGGTGGCACTGCAATGTATATGCAACAAACACTTGACAATTCAAGATATGGGAAGATAAAACGTCTCAGTATTGCTCTTACATAGCATCACACATATCCCCTAAACACACTCCTATCAATACTGATTGCAGCTTTGTTTAATTACACTTAATTAAGAGGATTATCAAAGATGTATGACCTCAGAGCACTCAAGGGAGTATAATACTCCTGGGAAATCATGTGTCCTTCATTAGCTATTTTTAATGCTCTCAAAGATATCTAATGGAAATATGACTGCAAACTAAAATCAAATATTATCTTGCTAATTGTTTTAACTAATCCCTCTGGAGTTCTTGTAACACTAAAATATGATCCAAAGGTTTCCTTTCTTTCATATCCATTTGGGTATTTAAATGTTCTTATATAACATACCGATACTATAGTTCTTTAAAGGCCCAATAATGCAGCCATTTTTATTTAAATATCAAATAATTTCTGGGTAACAATTAAGTACCTTACTATAATAGTTTTCCATAAAAATGTTCAAAAAGAAACAAAAATAGCTTTTTAGCAAAATAATATTTCTCAAGCTAGGACTGTCTGGGAGTGGTCTGAGTGGGGAGGGGGAGGGATATGTAATCTGAAAACTACCTGTTATTGGCGAAAAAGTTTGGAACCATAGATATAGAACACTGATATACAGTACCAGTCAAAAATTTGGACACACCTACTCGTTCAAGTTTTATTTTTATTTTTACTATTTTCTACATTGTAGAATAATAGTGAAGACATCAAAACTATGAAATAACACATATGGAATCATGTAGTAACCAAAAAAGTGTTAAACAAATCAAAATATATTTTATATTTGAGATTCTTCAAATAGCCACCCTTTGCCTTGATCACAGCTTTGCACACTCTTGGCATTCTCTCAACCAGCTTCACCTGGAATGCTTTTCCAACAGTCTTGAAGGAGTTCCCACATATGCTGAGCACTTGTTTGCTGCTTTTCCTTCACTCTGTCGTCCGACTCATCCCAAACCATCTCAATTGGGTTTAGGTCGAGGGATTGTGGAGGCCAGGTCATCTGATGCAGCACTCCATCACTCTCCTTCTTGGTAAAATAGCCCTTACACAGCCTGGAGGTTTGTTGGGTCATTGTCCTGTTGAAAGACAAATTATATTCCCACTAAGCCCAAACCAGATGGGATGGCGTATCGCTGCAGAATGCTGTGGTAGCCATGCTGGTTAAGTGCCTTGAATTCTAAATAAATCACAGACAGTGTCACCAGCAAAGCACCTCCACACCATAACACCTCCTCCTGCATGCTTTACGGTGGGAAATACACATGCGGAGATCATCCGTTCACCTACACCGTGTCTCACAAAGACACAGTGGTTGGAACCAAAAATCTCCCATTTGGACTCCAGACCAAAGGACACATTTCTACCGGTCTAGTTTCCATTGCTCGTGTTTCTTGGCCCAAGCAAGTCTCTTCTTCTTATTGGTGTCCTTTAGTAGTGGTTTCTTTGCAGCAATTTGACCATGAAGTCCTGATTCACACAGTCTCCTCTGAACAGTTGATGTTGAGATGTGTCTGTTACTTGAACTCTTTGAAGCATTTATTTGGGCTGCAATTTCTGAGGCTGGTAACTCTAATGAACTTATCCTCTGCAGCAGAGGTAACTCTGGGTCTTCCATTCCTGTGGTGGTCCTCATGAGAGCCAGTTTCATCATAGCGCTTGATGGTTTTTGCGACTCCACTTAAAGAAACTTTCAAAGTTCTTGAAATGTTCCGTATTGACTGACCTTCATGTCTTAAAGTAATGATGGGCTGTCATTTGTCTTTGCTTATTTGAGCTGTTCTTGCCATAATATGGACTTTTACCAAATAGGGCTATCTTCTGTATACCCCCCTACCTTGTCACAACACAACTGATAGGCTCAAACACATTAAAAAGGAAAACAATTCCACAAATTAACTTTTAAGAAGGCACACCTGTTAATTGAAATGCATTCCAGGTGACTACCTCATGAAGCTGGTTGAGAAAATGCCAAGAGTGTACAAAGCTGTCATCAAGGCAAAGGGTGGCTATTTGAAGAATCTCAAATATAAAATGTATTTTGATTTGTTTAACACTTTTTTGGTTACTACATGATTCCATATGTGTTATTTCATAGTTTTGATGTCTTCACTATTATTCTACAATGTAGAAAATAGTAAAAATAAAGAAAAACCCTTGAATGAGTAGGTGTTCTAAAACTTTTGACCTGTAGTGCATATGTTTGGAACACTCTTTGTTATTAGTCTATATTAACTTATACCGCCTGGTGATGTCAACAGGCAAGCCAAAACTCCACCCATGCAAAACCTACTGATTAGAAGGTCTTCTGTAGATTTGATTTTAAACTAGCAACTATAAGGAAATAACACTGATCCAATTTCTGCACACTTTTACAGTGTTAGTTTCAACAGCTGTTGTACAATTAAATGATAATGCCAGAGAAGCCTGTGTTTGGAGGATATATTGGCATGGGTGTTGTTAGGCCCGAGACAAAGTCGAAGTCGAAAAGCTGTTTTTCTAGTGACATTTATTTGGATACATCCATAACAATGAGCTAATGATGCACGATTTTTCCTGGCATGGAAATTGTGCTCTCTCGTCAGGACACTGTTGTTCAGAGGAGCTAGCCAACAACACAACTAACACAATCACGTGCCTGGTTGGGCTGATGAAACAGTGGGCAGTTTTGTGCAGTCAAATGGAACAGAGTAAATAGGCATTTTAACGTCATAGATTTAGCTGGTGGTATCTTGTGGAATAGACACTGGCTGGAATGCGCTTTTAACCAATCTGCATTCAGGATTAGATAGCACCCGTTTTATAATATGATACAAAACACAGGAAAAACTGAGTTTTGACTGCACTGGGCCTTTAATTATTTAAAACATAGTTTATTTATGTGTCATATACAGTAGCTGTCAAAACTGTATTCATTCCATTCCATTCAATCAGTCTGGTCACGGAGGGATGAGTCATTTCCTGTTGTCGTGACCACCCTCATCTCAACAGCCCTATATAAATGCATCTCTTGCTCCTTTCACAGGAACTATGATATGGTGTCACAGCAGATGACAAGCATACCCAATTACGCTTATGCTATACAATTGTCTGTCATCTCCCATTCTCAAATAATGTGCTATGGAGAAACATGCTGTATCCTAATACGAAACCCTCCAACCCTCTGCATTTCTTACTCTCATTGTGACCGTGTAGTGCACTGCTCATGACAGTCAGTGACAGTATAGCAAATGGAGACTGACATCTCGAGAGGTAATCCCTTCTTTGCCTAGCCTGTCATCATAATAACGCTGGATTGTGAATCTAAGCAGATACCCTCGCAGGTCCCATCTGAGAGTGGCACAACAGAGAGTGTGAAGGAAGGCCCCACCGGCCATCATCCTGAATAATCGTCAGGCTGACACACACGTCACAAAGTGACAGGTTGAAAAGGATCTTATCTGGTGCGCCTCAGGCAAGTTCATCTTCTAAATGTCTATATCTTTTTTTTTAAAGTCAAAGCAAACAAGCCTTAGTTCTCGATTCTAAACACAGCATTCAGATCTTGTACGCTTAAAACAAGCTAACATTTCACAATTTGCTTGCTCTCTGTGTTTGAAAGAGACTCTCCGCTTGGGCTGATCTGTGACCAGCTAGCACCTGCCCTTGTCAGAGGGGAATGAGGCAACATCACAGAGTTACACACATGGATACTTTATTGACACACATCAGAAATGGTAGTAGGAAAGGTAGTGTTTTTTTAAAACGAAAAAAGTTTGTGTCGCTGAGAGACGGCTGTGAGATGGTGTTATGAATCACCCACCGGCAGGGAATTTGTAACACACCCCACTGGGCACACACTGGTTGAATCAATGTTGTTTCCACATAATGTCAGTGAAATGACGTGGAACCAACGTGGAATAGATGTTGAATTGACGTCTGTGCCCAGTGGATCTCTTTTAAATTGCTTCAAAACCTAGATGATGAAAATACAGTACAGGGAAGCTTTTAAACAAATTAGTAGAATTGGTAGCTCGGTGATTGAAACTGACCACAATGACTGCTATAATGTCATTTCAGTGCTCTGAGCTCTAGGGTTTGTCTTAGTACCTCTGCTTGCGTCATACAGAGATGTAAAACATGTGGGGCCAAGAGCATTATTAATTGGTTGAAGGTAATTTACTGTAGCATTGTTAAAATGTTTCCCAACCAATCCGCTCGCTTCTGAAGTTGAAAGGAGCCTGGGACCACAAGCTATTTAAAATGCCATGAGCAATGCCAACTCATCTTAACCTCACACTGAGCCAAGCACTAAGAGGCCAATAAAAAGAGTGAGTCTAATTTAAGCCATAATTACCTGCATTTAAGCCTCTGGTTGGTACAGGGCATATTCACCCCATCAATTTCACATGGATATAGTTGTATACTGCTGATAGGCAAAATTATTCTCGTCGTCTGAAGCGATGGCCATAATTTGAAGTGAGACGGCGACAGTGCACAGTGTACTTTTCAGGGTGAAATTTAAACAATTTACTATTGTGTCTGCAGAGCTGGCATGAGGTATTACCATTTTCAGCCCCTGTGGGATTGTGTTCCTTTCCAAAGGACACGGGTGTCTAATTGCCTTGGTCCCAAGGTTCAACTATGTTCAAAACAGTTTATCTCAAGCGACTAAAATGTCCCCAGTCAGAAGTCCCCATTTGGAACAGCAGGGCTTGTTGTGTTCAGATAACATGTATAGTCTATTTCTTTCTGTAAAACAAAACACTTTATCTTTATTTATGAAAGAGTCAGGCCAAGCACAGTAATATAAAATCATACCAAAAAAACAAAGTAAACTAAAAAGAAGACAACACGTTATAAACACAAATAATCCCACTGACAATACAGTATAGTAAATACTACATAAACATTAGAGATCATTTGGAGGAAAATAGACAATACAGTATGAACAGGGGGCTTGGAGAAAGTTCAGGAATCGAGAGCCCTTGCCAGAAAAGTGACCTCAATAAACCCATCCAAAGAGACGTTTTTCATTGACCATGCTGTGATCCAGACCTTGTTGACAGCATCATCCACGGTGGAATGTTTCTGCAGACAGCTGGACAGTTCGATACATAAAGAAAATATGTTGCTATCCAGAAATCATGTCATACATAGGTAACATTGAAGACAATACCCAGGGAGGTCAGAAGCTTTGGGGCTTCATATGCTTCATAGGCCCCAGCACAGGTGGGTAACGTTTTTGATACGGCTTACGTTTAGTGATTCCATAACAGTTTTATATTGGAGCGTTTGATCTCTCAGATCCGAGACAGACTTCAAAGACGTTTTTATACGGAAAACTGAAGAGTTTGATTAGCTGTAAAAGCCTTACAATACAAAAGTGCATGGCTATGGTCTGGGAGTCCAAAATAAGGAGTAGAACTTCTGATAAGTGTCAGAAAAGCTTAACATCGAGGTGCATTTCCGTGATTTTTAATCAAAGGTGACAATATTAGAGAGTTGATTGGAATTGCCATTGTCTCTGCGGATCGTGACAACGTCTTTCATCAGAAAAGATCATCCACATCAAAGGTAGAAGCACTACCATTCGCTTAGATTTCCGTCTCGGAAAATCGTCAAAACACTGGTGGCCTAAATTGGGGATGGACACTTTGATTGAATTCAATATGAAAGATAAATGCCATTTCAACGAGCCATCACAATGTCCCAAAATGTGCTCTTGCGTATTTTTGCATTGTGATGACCTATGCTTAGGTCAGTGGCTTCAGTGTGAGGTGTTTGTTTTGGATGCTGTCCATCCCAGCGAAGTCAGACGGGTTCCACCCAGACAAAGCTTCCCCCTGTGGAAAGTCTCAGAGAAGCTCTTGAGTGTCCAATTTATTTCACCACACCTAGACAAACTCTGCTGACCCCAGTCCATCTTTGAAAATAAAAAGAATGTGGTAATATAGAGGACAGATGATCTAATGGAAAAGTATTGTACATCTAATGGAAGCCCCCACCATACACACACATACACAATCACACACACACACTCACATGAACACACACACTCTTTCCCCACCATGGCTAAACAGTGGGCGCAGGAACAAGACAGGCTCAGCAGGTAAGCCCGTCTCCCTGACGACTGTCGAGAGAATCACAGCTGGCGATTTATACACTTGAAAGTAAGAGCCCCCCTTGGACTAGACAGGTCTTAGTGGAACACACGGCTAAATGGGGAAGGTAACATAATCTGAATGCAGAAAGACATGGTTATATTCTTTATTTACCAATCACTGTTACCAATGGCTTGGCAGTCATTGTTGCACTTCGCTTGTCCACAAGGTTCTTTATTGCCCACCATGATGTTTCATAAACGCTGGTATGCTCAAACAAACTAATATAAACTCAAAAAATATTTTTCACTTTAAAAGACCATGACGAACCCGTTTTCATCAGGTTAGGACGACAAAGAGTTTATATTAGGCTCTCTTAGGCTCAGTGCTGAATATGAAATACTTCTCTGCGTTGTTAACAGGGAAAGGAAGCAAGAGAAATTGATGAAATATTCAGTATAGACAGAGCCCTGCTTTGGTGTGTGCGTCAACTAAGCTTAAAAGGATATTTAAGGGGCGACCTCTAATTCCTAGTTTGTGCAATGCGCTAGATCGATTTCATGCTAACATACTGTAAATAGACATTTGCTTCAGATTAGCTCCCTGCCCATGCTATCAGCGGTGAATATATGCTGTGTGTTCACGAGAACCTCACATAATTAAGAGGGACATTTTGTTGAGATTTCCAGGAGCTGATTTGGAAATGGCTGGAAACTTTCCCTTAGAAAAGAGGCTGCCCCATGTCATTAGGCAAGGGTGGTTTCCTTAATTTATAAACCTTCACTATTAGAGAGTAAACTGACTACGGCCGTTGTTTTTTTTCTGGCCGACCACATCACTAAAGTAGATTATAGGACCAGGCCAGTAGTGCTTCGACATGAATGGAACATTTAGTGGACTTCTGACTAGCGCTGTGTAGTGCCTTACATGTGGTCTATGACCCTCCTTTCAAACTGTTTTAAAAAGAAAACAGGATTCGTAAACCATTTGACCAGGGACAGTTTATGCGTGTGACTAACTACAGTGAGGCTATTTGTATTGCTCAAACAGTAGGCAAGCCAAAACGAAGACATGGGCCCATAGGAAAAAAAGTGAGTTACTGTTGGTTTGTGTTGTTCAAGACGAGGTCATTGGCAATATGCTATAACTCTTTTCTGAGTAGGTTTTAGCCTGCATACGAGTGTTCATAAAATTAAAATTAATATGACTCCCTGATTCGAGTGTAAGTTCTTGTTTTTAGGGTGTTCTCTCAGAATCAAATCATATCAAATGTTTATTGTCACATGCACCTTACTGTGAAATGCTTACTTACGAGCCCTTAACCAACAATACAGAGTTTTAAAAAAGTAAGAATTGAGGTCAGAGAAAGTTGAGTGAATCTAGCCTACTCATGTCTCCGTTGCACTACCCTGGAATGTGGAAATTGAAATTAACTAAATTAATTAATTAAATTATCTAATTTCTAATTCTAATTAATGTGATGTACTCTGTTACTGATGTTCTCCTTGTATAGGAACAAATTATAATCATTGACAAATTTCATGTTTTCAAGACAAGTGCATAAAAAAAATCTATAAATAAATTGTGTGGAAAAAGCAGAGAAAAAACTGTCCTGATTCTACTGTTATTTTTCCACCTGAACTCGCACACACACTACCTCACAATAAGCCTTTTGGCCTTCAGGTTGAGTAATGCTACTCGGTATACTGGGGGTTCCTTTCCTCATTACTAAATGATGGTGTATAGAAAAAACAGTAGCTGTTCAGTAGGTTTCCTTTTGGAAGGAATAACAAATGGCATTAAGTCCCATTAATCTCATCACAGAGAACCACAGTGTTTTGCTAATGTGGGGGTGCAATGCTAACATAGAGCGAAGGTAGGCCACCCCCCTCTCAGTCATGCCATGAGTGGGTGATGAAAATAAGGAAATTAGCCTTGCTATTTTTGGAGGGCTTTAAAGTGACAGGAAGGACAAATGTGCCCACTCATGAGGGTTTTTATTTTATTTTTACATACTGGTAACCAGAGTCGTTCAAAAGGAATTCAAGACATGGGTGACTAGTTAACGTTAGCTTGGCTCTCTCTGTGTGTTTCATACCGTGGGGAGGAGGGGTTGGTTCGTTGACAGAGAGCAATGGCTAGCTAATATGCTAACTATTCTAGCTAGCTAATTAACTGGCTGAATAAGTTGACGACATACTCACTCAAACTGTCAAAATTAACCCCAAAACTTTACACAACGTTAGACACGGACACAAATTATCTGTTTAGCGTGTTAACACACTATTGGTAGTTTGTTGGAACCGTGTACTGGTGCTAAACCGTGTTATTGGAAGCTAGCATGCTAGTTAGCTATGGCGTCATAGGATACGGTGCCCTGGGTGGTTTTCACGGAAGTTCACCAAGTTAGCTAGCTGAATAAACTAAGTTAGAGTCTATTCCTAGAAAACATTGAACCACTGTAGTTTACAACAATTATAATGTTTAAAGTGGAAGTTGGGAGAGTTATATTTGAGTGTTTCAGTGAAACATAAGTGAGGGAGGCCCCGCACTCTCGCTTTCCCAGATGTTTAGTCAATTTCATTCCGATCTCCTTTGCATTATTGTAGCCTTTTCTGTAGCATGTCAACTATGTGTCTGTCTATCCCTGTTCTCTCCTCTCTGCACAGGCCATACAAACGCTTCACACCGCGTGGCTGCTGCCACTCTAATCTGGTGGTCCCTGCGCGCACGACCCATGTGGAGTTCCAGGTCTCCGGCAGCCTCTGGAACTGCCGTTCTGCGGCCAACAAGGCAGAGTTCATCTCAGCCTATGCTATCCTCCATTCCCTCGACTTCTTGGCATCTGAAGGAAACATGGATTACCATTTTGAAACGAAGGTTGACGACATCCGATCCTCATTTATTAAGTCAAATGACAGCGCTGGTCCTGCTCACACTGCCCTACCCTATGCTTTGACTTCTTTCTCCCCTCTCTCAGATGAAATCTTGTGACTTGTGACGGCTGGCAACAACCTGCCCGCTTGACCCTATCCCCTCCTCTCTTCTCCAGACCATTTCCGGAGACCTTCTCCATTACCTCACTTCGCTCATCAACTCATCCTTGACCGCTGGCCATGTCCCTTTCGTCTTCAAGAGAGCGAGAGTTGCACCCCTCCTCAAAAAACCTCAGATGTCAACAACTACAGACCAGTATCCCTTCCTTCTTTTCTCTCCAAAACTCTTGAGCGTGCCGTCTCTAGCCAACTCTCCTGCTATCTCTCTCAGAATGATCTTCTTGATCCAAACCAGTCAGGTTTCAAGACTGGTCATTCAACTGAGACTGCTCTTCTTTGTGTCACGGAGGCTCTCCGCACTGCTAAAGCTAACTCTCTCTCCTCTGCTCTTATCCTTCTAGACCTATCTGCTGCCTTTGATACTGTGAACCATCAGATCCTCCTCTCCACCCTCTCCGAGTTGGGCATCTCCGGCGCTGCTCACTTTTGGATTGCGTCCTACCTAACAGGTTGCTCCTACTAGGTGTCGAGAATCTGTCTCCGCACCACGTGCTCTCACAACTGGTGTCCCCCAGGGCTCAGTTCTAGGCCCTCTCCTATTCTCTCTATACACCAAGTCACTTGGCTCTGTCATATCCTCACATGGTCTCTCCTATCATTGCTACGCAGATGACACACAATTCATTTTCTCCTTTCCCCCTTCTGATAACCAGGTGGCGAATCGCATCTCTGCATGTCTGGCAGACATATCAGTGTGGATGTTGGATCACCACCTCAAGCTGAACCTCAGCAAGACGGAGCTGCTCTTCCTACCGGGGAAGGACTGCCCACTCCATGATCTCGCCATCACGGTTGACAACTCCATAGAGTGCAAAGAACCTTGGCGTGACCCTGGACAACACCCTGTCGTTCTCCGCTAACATCAAAGCGGTGACCCGATCCTGCAGGTTCTTGCTCTACAACATTCACAGAGTGCGACCCTACCTTACACAGAAAACGGCACAGGTCCTAATCCAGGCACTTGTCATCTCCCGTCTGGATTACTGCAACTCACAGTTGGCTGGGCTCCCTGCCTGTGCCATTAAACCCCTACAACTTATCCAGAATGCTGCAGCCCGTCTGGTGTTCAACCTTCCCAAGTTTTCTCATGTCACCCCGCTCCTCCGCACACTCCACTGGCTTCCAGTTGAGGCTTGCATCTACTACAAGACCATGGTGCTTGCCTACGGAGCTGTGAGGGGAACGGCACCTCCTTACCATCACGCTCTGATCAGACCCTACACCCAAACGAGGGCACTACGTTCATCCACCTCTGGCCTGCTAGCCCCCCTACCTCTACGGAGGCACAGTTCCCGCTCAGCCCAGTCAAAGCTATTCGCTGCTCTGGAAACCCCAATGGTGGAACAAGCTCCCCCATGATGCCAGGACAGCGGAGACACTTGAAACCCTACCTCTTTAAGGAATACCTGGAATAGTAGAAAAGTAATCCTTCTACCCCCCCCCCCCCACCCCCCCATTACATTTTTTTATAAAAAAGTGGTTGTCCCACTGGCTATCATAAGTTGAATGCACCAATTTGTAAGTCGCTCTGGATAAGAGCGTCTGCTAAATGACGTAAATGAAAATGAAGACCAAGCTGGTAACAGCAGATGGAACTGTACAGTAACGTTACACTGAGATCTTGTAAACGCTGTCCATCAGAGTTAGCGGACACCAATTATATAATTCCCCATTCAGGTGTGTTTGAATCAACTCTTTAAGTGGACATTTATGTCTAGCGTGATGGTCGAATCTATTTGGGCTTTCAGCCAACTCCTTTCTGTTAATTCATTGCCAAGACGACTGTATTGTATGGCATGCCATCTATAGAAGAGATGGCAGTATGGTACTATGTGTCTTATTGTGTCTTAAAGGTTGGTTAATGCATTACAGAATTCTTAGTATGGCAGCAAAGTGCAACCTTCTTGTGAAATGTCTGAGAAGTCTTGAGAAGTCTGAGAAGTCTTGCTTCTCTACATCTATTGAACTACCTACAGTGTGTCAAAGTGAGTCAACGCTTTCTTGAATGTTGTGTCAGAATTTTATTGTGGTCAGCGGAGCATAACGTGTTTGGGAGTGAATGGACTTGGATTCCTTGGAGTTGGTTTTCACAGTTATCAGACCACGGCTAATTTGTCAGAAAGAGGAAGCGAAACTTACTCAACTACCCACTAAGAAACTGTAAATCCTTGTCACTCCCACGCAGCCGCTTAAAACAGACAGAAAATAATAAACTCCCAATACAAAAAAAGGTTTGCCAGTAACTTACCTCTTCCAGGATGTGTGACGTGGATGGTTTACCCTCTTCCCTAACTTTGACCTTGTGTCCTAATCTGTTTAATCATTCTTGATTTTTAAGATTGTTGTAAAATAATAATTATGATTCATTTAAAACCATTATGAATCTAATGATCCAAACCCACGTCTCATCTGATTAACATTATTTCCCTGCGTTCACTGTACACATAGAACTACGCAACAAACTGGAGACTTTCCTCATCCCAGAGATAAATTACGTGAAATCACAAATAAACATTACATTCATCCCCATATATACCCTTGAAAATAACAGAGCCAGCAGCCGATATATGTTTTCCTTTTGAGTGAGGAAATACACAGAAAGTAGTGTCTGCTGGGCTAATTATTAAAGTGTCAGAGAGAGTCTCGATGTGCATCAATCAGTGTCAGTGGGGGTCTTAGACTCTTGGTAGCAGTGTCCCCTGGCCTCCATAGGGAGCTCCCAGCGAATGATTAGTGCCAGGCCCCTGGGGCCCGTCTGAGCTCCACTGCCCAGGGCCATATGGAGCAGGCATCTGTCACTCTCATACAAGTGCTGTGGCAAACAACTGATTGAAGCAGTCACGTAGCGCAGTTTTATAGCTAATCTCATGATAATTTTACACATTTTGCCATGAGGCTGAGAGAAAATGTTGCTGTTTTCCTGCTATTCTACACATTATTCCATTTTGTCATGGTGCTGTGAGGTCTTTTTATTTTATTTTTGGTTTTGAATAGCTCTGGGTTACATCTATTTGTTTCCTGCATGTGAATTTGATGGCAAATCAGCTCTTTCAACATAGCTAGCTAACAATGCTAGCTAGCTAGTTAGCTAGTGTGTTTTGATTTGAATACACCACCCTTGGTTGTTTCTACAGTCTCCTGACCCATGAGGAGGACTGCAATGGATGGTGAGCTGGCAGTGAGGAATTCATTGCTCAGTCAGAGGATTCCTCCAAATTTTTGTGCGGGCTCTAATCACTGAGTGACAAACTTCATCTCGTACAAGGCAGTCAGACTGCGGGGACAGTGAAGCGCCGGTGAGACACCTTGAATGGAGAGTGAACTGTGCTGCCTGAAATGTACATACATCTGCCTGCCTACCACCGGAGGACCTGCTCATCTCCCCCTTGTTGACAAACCCCTCCCTCTGCTTAAGCTATGTGGATCCCTCTCGACTGTCGCCCCATCTGTTGGTGGATTGAAACACCCAAAATATTCAACTCTAGCTGACAATTGTCATAGTCCAGACCTACTCTTTGTTATCAAATCAAATGCTGAAAACATGTTGGCTTAAGCTGTAGGTGAAATGCTGAAGTATTGGGGGAGGAGAAGTTGACCCTAATTGTTATTAATAATGCATTTTCCTCATTGCCAGGGGGTTAGGGGCTGGTGAGTCACAGCATCAACTGTAAGAGCCTTGTCACAATGCATTAGGTCAATGCCTACACTACCAATGTTTTGTGCTTGTGTCACTATATCAAGTCCAGCTTCGTTCTTGGACTGTCCAATGTTCTTGGTTGGCGAACTGGCATTTGCTTAGTTTCTTGAGTACAACGTGATCAAAAAAGCATTAGCAATCAGGTGATTTACCAGGTGATTAAAATGGATAATCTATAAAGCCTAGATGTAAAGACCTTTAATTTCTGTGAGGGCGGAGGGGGAGACCAGTTGGTTTAACATCTGAGATGAGGAGTAAGGCTGACATCTGTCAAACATTTTAACCTATACTTACCCCTGTGCTGACAAACCGTTTCCTGGTCCATGGCCTTTTCTAATTTAGGCAAAAGTCCGTCCTCCGTCCTCTCTCCTCCGTCCTCTCTACTGCGTGACACGGAAACCGATAAGTGGTCGAGGAGAGTGTCAATTCGTTAGTAGGCAAATGGAAGATGGTCCTCCCCTCCTCGATAGCCTCCTTTTGGCGAGGAAGCACAAGTGTATCCTACCACAGAAGAGTTTTGATATCTGCCACACCCCCTTTGAATCAGCTGTTGTATTGTCGGAGGAGAAAATCATGCACACATTTTTAAATGACATGCTATTTATTCTTTTATCTATAAAATGTCTTGTAACTTACTTCATTTTTATCACTTAACACATTTATTTTGGGATGCACCCCTGTAAACGTAATTTGCCTGATCACGTGCGAGTGGAGAAGGCGCTTTTGATTTCAATACAAGCGCATTGTCGTCCGCGTTCACTCTCCTCGATTACCTTTAACCTTTTTCATAAGGACGCGAGAGAGGACGGAGGAGAGAGGAAGCAGGAGTTGAGCAAATCTAATTGTGAGAAAGCCAGAGATGAATACCAATTAGATGTCAAAGGGACATTGTATTTCCCAGTAAGGCAGCCGCTTGATAGAAACCGCAGCTCTAGGCAAACCTATAATTATCCAAATGTAACGTGCACCCGCCAATTTGGCTTCTCCATCCATTCACAGAACCAATTAGACATTGGACATGTAGTCTGGAGATAGATACTCAGAACAGTATCACTGCTGGACTTTCCTATCATTCATCTCCAGTATCTAGCGCAGTTATCCCAACATCGCAATCGATACTGACCTTTGCGTTGAAATTTACATTTGCTCGCTACTCAGGAAGGATGAAGTAACTGCAGTAGTATACTACGGTGTGGTATTGTGAATCAGAGGTGAAGCTGTACACATATGGGCTGTATTAAAGTGGCTCAGAGGAGTACTGATCTAGGATCTGCTTTGCCTTTTATATCTTAATAAGATTATATGGACCATTGGGATCAGCACTCCTACTCTGACATTCTTTATGAATATGGACCATGGTGGAAAGCTGTTGTGATGCTGTGAGTGCAGTCTGAAACTGTTCCAGGATCTGTGTCTTGGGGAGCCCATGGGAGTAAAAGACTCCAACAGATGGTGCTTATTTTGTGTAAGTATTTTCAAACTGCAATGTATATTATTCAAGGTGTGTTGAACTAAGAACTCTGAATGCTAGCAGTACCATGGAAAACATATGAGGATGATTAATGTGCTTGGTTAGAGAGTGGATTCTACACACTTGGGTTCATGCAAGTTTACGATATCTTGAAACTTCACAGACTGACTGATTGATTTTTCCATTATTGGTAAATGTTGTAATAAATGTTGAGGCCAAGTAGTGGTTGGGGCATTGAGAAAAGGGGCATTTGAATAACACACACACACACACACACACACACACACACACACACACACGTCTTTTGCCAGCAAAGGGAGGTTTCCTCCTCCTGCAAAAAAAGAAAGAAAGTCTGTCCGGGGCCGAGGGAGTCTGCTTAATATTATAAACCACAGTGGGACTCTGCAGGTTTTTGCAGTAGCATCTGGCGTCACAGCGGACGCAAGCCAGGTCGTACATTAGATCAGAATAATTGGCTGGGACAGCTATCTGAGATGGACAAATGAGAACCTCCCCCTGGTTGACCTCATGGCCCAAAAGGGTTGGATGGAACAACACTGCACAGTATTTTGTTATGTGGTGATACAGGCCCTCCAGGGTGTGGTGACCCATAGAAACCTAGACAAACCAGAGAGACTATTGAAAGGCATTTAGGGTTTGTGTAATGTTTGGAATGGTTTTGGTCATCGATGGATTTGAAGTATACAGTGACACACATAGAGGGAAAAATCAAACCATTCCTTAAGTGTTCTTGGAAAAACATAAATGCAATATGCCATGCAGACAACCTGGCCTCCAAGCCTTTGGCACTGTATGATGGGTAGAGCAGGTTGGTTGCTGACTTTGCAGAGATGGCCCATCCCAGACTACATTTACGTCATTTTTAATATTAATTAATATGCCATTTAGCAGACGCTTTTATCCAAAGCGACTTACAGTCATGCGTGCATACATTTTTATGTGTGGGTGGTCCCGGGGATCGAACCCACTACCTTGGCGTTACAAGCGCCGTGCTCTACCAGCTGAGCTACAGAGCAGACGCTCTTATCCAGAGCGACTTACAAATTGGTGCATTCACCTTATAGCCAGTGGGATAACCACTTTACAATATATATATATATATATTTTTTTTTTTTTGGGGTGGGGGGGGTAGAAGGATTACTTTATCCTATCCCAGGTATTCCTTAACTTAACTTAACTACATGTTACAGTCTCCAATCATGACAGAGGAGTCATGGGTTTATTCATCGCACATGCATATGCGGGACAGTGTGCATGCACACAGTAAATACCAACACACACACACATACACACATTCATACAATACGTACAGTTGAAGTCGGAAGTTTACATACACCTTAGCCAAATACATTTAAACAGTTTTTCACAATTCCTGACATTTAATCCTAGTAAAAATTCCCTGTCTTAGGTCAGTTAGGATCACCACTTTATTTTAAGAATGTGAAATGTCAGAATAATAGTAGAGAAAATGATTTATTTCAGCTTTTATTTATTTCATCACATTCCCAGTGGGTTAGAAGTTTACATACACTCAATTAGTATTTGGTAGCATTGCCTTTAAATTGTTTAACTTGGGTCAAACGTTTTGGGTAGCCTTCCACAAGCTTCCCAGAATAAGTTGGGTGAATTTTGGCCCATTCCTCCTGACAGAGCTGGTGTAACTGAGTCAGGTTTGTAGGCCTCCTTGCTCGCACATGCTTTTATTGTTCTGGACACACATTTTCTATAGGATTGAGGTCAGGGCTTTGTGATGGCCACTCCAATACCTTGACTTTGTTGTCCTTAAGCCATTTTGCCACAACTTTGGAAGTATGCTTGGGGTCATTGTCTATTTGGAAGACCCATTTGCGACCAATCTTTTACTTCCTGACTGATGTCTTGAGATGTTGCTTCAATATATCCACATAATTTTCCTTCCTCATGATGCCATCTTTTTCCTCCAAACATAATGATGGTCATTATGGCCAAACAGTTCTATTTTTGTTTCATCAGACTAGAGGACATTTCTCCAAAAAGTACGATCTTTGTCCCCATGTGCAGTTGCAAACCGTGGTCTGGCTTTTTTAAGGTGGTTTGTGAGCAGTGGCTTCTTCCTTGCTGAGCGGCCTTTCAGGTTATGTCGATATAGGACTCGTTTTACTGTGGATATAGATACTTTTGTACCTGTTTCCTCCAGCATCTTCACAAGGTCCTTTGCTGTTGTTCTGGGATTGATTTGCACTTTCCGCACCAAAGTACGTTCACCTCTAGGAGACAGAACGCGTCTCCTTCTTGAGCGGTATGACGGCTGCGTGGTCCCATTGTGTTTATACTTGCGTATTATTGTTTGTACAGATGAACGTGGTACCTTCAGGCGTTTGGAAATTGCTCCCAAGGATGAACCAGACTTGTGGTCTACAATTTTCTTTCTGAGGTCTTGGCTGATTTCTTTTGATTTGCCCATGATGTCAAGCAAAGAGGCACTGTGTTTGAAGGTAGGCCTTGACATAAGCCACAGGTAGACCTGCAATTGACTCAGATTATGTCAATTAGCCTATCAGAAGCTTCTAAAGCCATGACATCATGTTCTGGAATTTTCCAAGCTATTTAAAGGCACAGTCAACTTAGTGTATGTAAACTCTGACCCACTGGAATTGTGATACAGTGAATTATAAATGAAATAATATGTCTGTAAACAATTGTTGGAAAAATTACTTGTGTCATGCACAAAGTAGATGTCCTAATCGACTTGTGGATTTGACAGCTTTAACACAGTTCCACCATTTTAATGGTCTTGCCCTTTTCTATTTATTTAATGAATGTGGGGAGAGGTTATTTTAATTCTTTTGGCAATAAAATAGGCACAATGGAAATCCAATCAGCCATTACCTTAGCCATTCCTTGATTATACAACAACTATGAATTAAATTGTTTGATTATTTTCCGACGTCATTAATTGATTGACATCAGTAGAGTTCCCAGATTACTGGAGCATAAAACAGCTATTTACACTGATATCTGACAGTGGTGTGTTTTTCACATTGACAGAACCCACTGTTGATGAAATGCATTGTCATTACCTCCTATGATACTTTGTCCATGAAGTGTATAAGATGTCAAAACAGGACTACTTAAAAGGTGCTATCTAGAACCTAAAATGATTCTTTGGCTGTCCTCATAGGAGACCCTTTGAAAAAAACCTTTTGGTTCCAAGAGAACCATTTTGGGTTCCATGTAGAACCATTTCCGCACAGGGTTCTACATGGAACCCAAAAGGGTTTTACTTGGAACCAAAAAGGGTTCTCCTATGGGGACAGCCGAAGTACCCATTTGGAACCCTTTTTTTCTAAGAGTGTAGGCATGTATGCTAAGGATCTATGACCATAATCGTATTCTGTTAGACGACTTTGATATGCCACCAAATGTAATTTACTCAGTCAATATTCCCTAATAATATTAATTTAGACTATTACAATAACAATGAGAAACAGAAGCAATGCTTTATCTCGTGAGACCAAATGAAAGTCTTTATATTGCAGGGGCCTATGTCAAAATACAAGTACCTATCTCCAGTAATACATTGACTGATTTATTTCTACTGACGAATACATACAACAAAATACATCATAAAAGGTAATGTTAAAAAACTTTGGTATGCAGATAAGAGAACACATCCATATTTGACATGGCGCGGACATAGAAATGAATAATATTGAAGATGAACACTCAACTACTGTACAAATGACAGAGAAGCTACAATTTCAGCATACAAAAAAAGCATTTGGGACAATAACTTCCCTTTCATTGAACAAATAAATATCTAATATCCACGAATCTACTGTTCAACGCACTAGTTGGGGTTATATGAAGTTCTAAAGCAAGCAGATTTTACACCTTTGCTACAACGGTATGTACGTTGAAACGCAACAAAACAATACGTACAGTGAGGGAAAAAAGTATTTGATCCCTTGCTGATTTTGTACGTTTGCCCACTGACAAAGACATGATCAGTCTAAATTTTAATGGTAGGTTTATTTGAACAGTGAGAGACAGAATAACAACAAAATAATCCAAAAAAACGCATGCCAAAAATGTATTTGCATTTTAATGTGGGAAATAAGTATTTGACCCCTTTGCAAAACATGATTTAGTACTTGGTGGCAAAACCCTTGTTGGCAATCACAGAGGTCAGACGTTTCTTGTAGTTGGCCACCAGGTTTGCACACATCTCAGGAGGGATTCTGTCCCACTCCTCTTTGCAGATCTTCTCCAAGTCATTAAGGTTTCGAGGCTGACGTTTGACAACTCGAACTTTCAGCTCCCTCCACAGATTTTCTATGGGATTAAGGTCTGGAGACTGGCTAGGCCACTCCAGGACCTTAATGTGCTTCTACTTGAGCCACTCCTTTGTTGCCTTGGCCGTGGGTTTTGGGTCATTGTCATGCTGGAATACCCATCCACGACACATTTTCAATGCCCTGGCTGAGGGAAGGAGGTTCTCACCCAAGATTTGACAGTACATGGCCCCGTCCATCGTCCCTTTGATGCAGTGAAGTTGTCCTGTCCCCTTAGCAGAAAAACACCCCCAAAGCATAATGTTTCCACCTCCGTATTTGACGGTGGGGATGGTGTTCTTGGGGTCATAGGCAGCATTCCTCCTCCTCCAAACACGGCGAGCTGAGTTGATGCCAAAGAGCTCGATTTTGGTCTCATCTGACCACAACACTTTCACCCAGTTCTCCTCTGAATCATTCAAATGTTCATTGGCAAACTTCAGATGGGCCTGTATATGTGCTTTCATGAGCAGGGGGACCTTGCGGGCGCTGCAGGATGTCAGTCCTTCACGGCGTAGTGTGTTACCAATTGTTTTCTCGGTGACTATGGTCCCAGCTGCCTTGAGATCATTGACAAGATCCTCCCGTGTAGTTCTGGGCTGATTCCTCACCGTTCTCATGATCATTGCAACGCCACGAGGTGAGATCTTGCATGGAGCCCCAGGCCGAGGGAGATTGACAGTTCTTTTGTGTTTCTTCCATTTGCGAATAATCGCACCAACTGTTTTCACCTTCTCACCAAGTTGCTTGGTGATGGTCTTGTAGCCCATTCCAGCCTTGTGTAGGTCTACAATCTTGTCCCTGACATCCTTGGAGAGCTCTTTGGTCTTGGCCATGGTGGAGAGTTTGGAATCTGATTGATTGATTGCTTCTGTGGACAGGTGTCTTTTATACAGGTAACAAGCTGAGATTAGGAGCACTCCCTTTAAGAGTGTGCTCCTAATCTCAGCTCATTACCTGTATAAAAGACACCTGGGAGCCAGAAATCTTTCTGATTGAGAGGGGGTCAAATACTTATTTCCCTCATTAAAATGCAAATCAATTTATAAAAATGTTGACATGCGTTTTTCTGGATTTATTTGTTGTTATTCTGTCTCTCACTGTTCAAATAAACTTACCATTAAAATTATAGACTGATCATTTCTTTGTCAGTGGGCAAACGTACAAAATCAGCAGGGGATCAAATACTTTTTTCCCTCACTGTACTTGGTTTAAGTGTGCAACTTTATCTCCTCACTGAATACAAGTATCTTTGGTAGAAACATATGACAGTACAGAAAAACCATGAAAATGAAATATTTACACATAATATAGTTTGCATCAGTAAGACAGTCAACATTATTACCACAATGTCACTCCAAAGATCTAATAGATGGGAGAAGGGGGGCATTATTTTCTTATTTTTTGGCCTGAAGGCAGCTCACTTATATACAGAAAAGTACTTGAAGAAGGAGCCCATTTTCGGAGATACTCTCTGGCCACGTCTGTTGAATTTCTAGTTTTTTTGTATTATTATTATTTGTACCCTTTTTTCGTGGTTTCCAATTGGTAGTTACAGTCTTGTCCCATCGCTGCACCTCCTGTACGGACTCGGGAGAGGCGAAAGTCGAGAGCCGTGTGTCCTCCAAAAGACAACCCAGCTGAGCCGCATTGCTTCTTGACACAACACCCGCTTAACCCAGAAGCCAGCCGTACCAATGTGTTGGAGGAAACACTGCACACCTGGTGACCGCGTCAGCGTGCACTGCGCCCGGCCCGCCACAGGAGTTGCTAGTGCGCGATGGGACAAGAATACCCCTGCCGGCCAAACCCTCCCCTAACCTGGACGACGCTGGGCCAATTGTGCGCCGCCCCATTGGTCTCCCGGTTGCGGCCGGCTTCGACAGAGCCTGGACCCGAACCAGGATCTCTAGTGGCACAGCTTAGATGTAACACTCTGGCTCTATGGACGTTTATATTGAGCCAGGGTTGTTCATTTTCTTGTGTTGGGTGTATTTCATTTGGTGGTGTTGGGGATGGGTGAGTTTCATTTTGTTTGTGTCATGTGGTGATTGGTCGATGACTCCCAATCAGAGTGTAACGAGTGTCAGCTGTCGGCTCGTTATCTCTGATTGGGAGCCATATATATTCTGTGTGTTTTCTCCTTTGTTTGGTGGGTTATTGTTTCTTTGTTGCTGTTAGTAGTATTCAGTATAGAACTTCACGGATCGTCATTTGTTGTTTTCTTCGTGGTTGCTTTAAGTTAATAAAGTCATCATGTTCACTCGCAACGCTGCGCATTGGTCTCCTCCTTCAGACGATCGTGACAGAATAACCCACCATAGAAGGACCAAGCAGCGTAACAAGCGGCAACAGGACCTACCTACACAGGAGTTATGGACGCCTCCTAAGGATTTTGGACATGGGAGGAGATTCGGGCTGGAAAGGGTCCTTGGGCACAACCAGAGGAATATCACCGCCCTCGTGAAGAGCTGGAGGCAGCCAAAGCCGAGAGGAGGTGGTATGAGGAGGCAGCAAGAAGGCGAGGCTGGAGGCCTGTGGACGAGAGGCAACCCCAAGAAATTTTTTGGGGGGGCACATGGCTTTAGGCGACTGGGCAGCAGGAGGCTGCCACAGGGGAGAAAAGGAGAGAAGGCTAACGGAGTACGGGAGCCAGTGGCGAGTAGAAGGAGGGAAGTGTGTGTGGCACGGCGTGAAGGACTGATGTGTGTTGCCAGTCCGGTCCGGCCCGTTCCTGATCCTCGGTTGAGGCCAGTGGTGTGTGTTCCCGGTACGGACCGGCCTGTTCCTGCTCCAAGCACGTATCCCTACGGGTGCGTCACCAGCCCAGCCCGGCCTGTTCCTTCAGAGCCGTCCGCCAGACCGGAGCCGCTAGAGCCTTCTGCCAGACAGAATCATACACCTGCTATGGAATCAGCAGGAGCCGACGCAGCCTATGCTGGACTGGAGGCTCGGGTTCGTGACGGGCAGGAGCGGCTCATGCGGATGGGAGCCGTCCTGCTGGAGGTGATGACCACTCTCCGAGGCTGGGGTCCGCCTCACCGCCAGCCGCCCAGCCAGCACCGTCAGCCAGCCATGAGCAGCCAGATCCGTCAGCCAACCACGAGCAGCCAGATCCGTCAGCCAGCCATGAGCAGCCAGACCCGTTAGCCAGCCACGAGCAGCCAGATCCGTCAGCCAGCCATGAGCAGCCAGATCTGTCAGCCAGCCATGAGCAGCCAGATCTGTCAACCAGCCATGAGCAGCCAGATCCGTCAGCCAGCCATGAGCAGCCAGACCCGTCAGCCAGCCGCGAGCAGCCAGATCCGTCAGCCAGCCACGAGCAGCCAGATCCGTCAGCCAGCCATGAGCAGCCAGATCCGTCAGCTAGCCATGAGCAGCCAGATCCGTCAGCCAGCCACGAGCAGCCAGATCCGTCAGCCAGCCATGAGCAACCAGATCCGTCAGCCAGCCGCGAGCAGCCAGATCCGTCAGCCAGCCGCGAGCAGCCAGATCCGTCAGCTAGCCACGAGCAGCCAGATCCGTCAGCCAGCCATGAGCAGCCAGATCCGTCAGCCAGCCATGAGCAGCCAGATCCGTCAGCCAGCCATGAGCAGCCAGATCCGTCAGCCAGCCATGAGCAGCCAGATCCGTCAGCCAGCCATGAGCAGCCAGATCCGTCAGCCAGCCATGAGCAGCCAGATCCGTCAGCCAGCCATGAGCAGCCAGATCCGTCAGCCAGCCATGAGCAGCCAGATCCGTCAGCCAGCCATGAGCAGCCAGATCCGTCAGCCAGCCATGAGCAGCCAGATCCGTCAGCCAGCCATGAGCAGCCAGATCCGTCATCCAGCCAGGATTCGCCAGAGCCCGTCGAGCCAGGATCCGCCAGAGCCGTCCAGACAGGATCAGCCAGAGCCTTCCGCCAGACAGGATCAGCCAGAGCCTTCCGCCAGACAGGATCAGCCAGAGCCTTCCGCCAGACAGGATCAGCCAGAGCCTTCCGCCAGACAGGATCAGCCAGAGCCTTCCGCCAGACAGGATCCGCCAGAGCCGTCCAGCCGAGATCCGCCAGAGCCGTCCAGCCGGGATCCGCCAGAGCCGTCCAGCCGAGATCCGCCAGAGCCGTCCAGCCGGGATCCGCCAGAGCCGTTCAGCCGGGATCCGCCAGAGCCGTCCAGCCGGGATCCGCCAGAGCCGTCCAGCCGGGATCCGCCAGAGCCGTCCAGCCAGGATCCGCCAGAGCCGTCCAGCCAGGATCCGCCAGAGCCGTCCAGCCAGGATCCGCCAGAGCCGTTCAGCCAGGATCCGCCAGAGCCGTCCAGCCCGGATCCGCCAGAGCCGTCCAGCCAGGATCCGCCAGAGCCGTCCAGCCAGGATCCGCCAGAGCCGTCCAGCCAGGATCCGCCAGAGCCGTCCAGCCAGGATCCGCCAGAGCCGTCCCGCCAGGATCCGCCAGAGCCGTCCAGCCTGGATCCGCCAGAGCCGTCCCGCCAGGATCCGCCAGAGCCGTCCCGCCAGGATCCGCCAGAGCCGTCCAGCCAGGATCCGCCAGAGCCGTCCAGCCAGGATCCGCCAGAGCCGTCCCGCCAGGATCCGCCAGAGCCGTCCAGCCTGGATCCGCCAGAGCCGTCCCGCCAGGATCCGCCAGAGACGTCCCGCCAGGATCCGCCAGAGCCGTCCCGCCAGGATCCGCCAGAGCCAGCCAGCCAGGATCCGCCATCTAGTCAGGTGCTGCCCCTTAGCCCGGTGCTGCCCTTTAGCCCGGTGCTGCCCCTTAGTCCGGTGCTGCCCCTGAGTCCGGTGCCGCCCCTTAGCCCGGTGCCGCCCCTTAGCCCGGTGCTGCCCCTTAGTCCGGTGCTGCCCCTTAGTCCGGTGCTGCCTTTTAGCCCGGTGCTGCCCCTTAGCCCGGTGCTGCCCCTTAGTCCTGTACTGCCCTTTAGTCCGGTACTGCCCCGTAGTCCGGTGCTGCCCCTTGTCCCGGTGCTGCCCCTTATCCCGGTGCTGCCCCTTATCCCGGTGCTGCCCCTTAGGCCGATGCTGCCCCTTAGTCCGGGGTTGCCCCTTAGTCCAGGTGGGGTTAGGTGGAGGGTGGTCATTGGGAGGAGGCTACCGAAGCAGGTTGTGACTGTGGTGGGGTGGGGATCACGACCGGGGCCAGAGCCGCCACCATGGACAGACGCCCACCCAGACCCTCCCCTAGTCCTGATGTTGGTGCGCCCGGAGTTCGCACCTTTAGGGGGGGGTACTGTAACACTCTGGCTCTATGGACGTTTATATTGAGCCAGGGTTGTTCATTTTCTTGTGTTGGGTGTATTTCATTTGGTGGTGTTGGGGATGGGTGAGTTTCATTTTGTTTGTGTCATGTGGTGATTGGTCGATGACTCCCAATCAGAGGTAACGAGTGTCAGCTGTCGGCTCGTTATCTCTGATTGGGAGCCATATATATTCTGTGTGTTTTCTCCTTTGTTTGGTGGGTTATTGTTTCTTTGTTGCTGTTATTGGTATTCAGTATAGAACTTCACGGATCGTCATTTGTTGTTTTCTTTGTGGTTGCTTTAAGTAATAAAGTCATCATGTTCACTCGCTACGCTGCGCATTGGTCTCCTCCTTCAGACGATCGTGACATTAGACCACTGCGCCACTCGGGAGGCCCCATGTGTCGCATTTCAACAAGACCCCTTAAAGGTTTTGGCACAAAAAAAGGCACAAAAAAATTACGCTAAACAGACAATGATGTCCCTTAACACCAATTCCGATCTCTGAGAAGCAAAGGGAGAGAGAACCTTCAGAGAGTGAAGAATTAATAAGATAGGTCCATCATTCAAGTGCAGTCTATCCATTTCCTGTCTATTCAATGCACTCAAAGTCAGCTACAGGTCCTCCACAGCGGCCAGATCCATCCACAAATGAAGTAGTTCCAGTCAGTTTTTACTCTCGTCCAATTTGCAAGAGGAGAACAGGATAAGCAAAGCAATCTCATTCGCTCCTCACTCTCAATGGAGATGGTTTGCCTGGGAGACGCTGGAAGACGCGTGCAGTTTCAAGTGTCTCCTGGGATGCCAGTGGCACCGGTACACAGGTTTGAGATCAGTCCCAGTCGTCTTTGCAAACACAGGCACACTCCTCGTGGTGTTCCAAGGGCACATCGCTCATGGACTTCTGCAGGCCTCGGCCCCCGCTTCGGTGCTTCAGCAGGAGAACCTACAGAGAGCGGTGAGCCAGAGCGCGAATTGAGAGTTTGGAACACGCCCTCCACCAAAACAACATCAAACACATTTACACATCAAATGGTTAAATTAGCTCAAATACATAGCAGAAAGATCTTCATGATACATTTGTTTTACACCACTAACCACATTTTCATCCACAGTTTTTATGCGAGTAAAGTCATACCATATTAAAGAAAAATGCTGGAAACAGGTAGTTTCAGTACAATTTTATAAATGCAGACAGATAATTTGTTATTTCGACATGGTGGCATCTTTTTGTGTCGGTAAAATATATTATGCGAGAAATGGTGGTGGAAACGCCTTTATGTGCAAAAAATTATATAATGACCATCATATCACGTGTGTGATATCACGTGATGATATGTTGTGTGGTCCTCCCACTATGACTCAGGAAACCATGCAGTTTATTAGGCTACAGATGCAATACGTTTAGATGAACTTCACAGGATGGTGAAAGTGCACATGATGCTTGATGCATCCTTTCCAATAAATATCGAGAGTATTATTCTGGTGACATGATATGATTGATGCTAGACTGCTGTTTTACAAATAAAAAAATTCTTGCTCTTATCCATAATAATCTCATAATGTAGACTAGCCTACCTGCACAGCCTACCTGCATTGTATCTGCGAGCTGTTGGCTAGAGCGCAGAGTAGGCACATTTGTTATTTAACTCAACCGTTTTTGTAAAAAAAATATCGGTAGAGTTGAAAATGCGATGGAAACACATTGAACATTTTGTGTGCACTACGTCATCACCCATTGATGATTTTATCCGCAATAAGTCTGTTTGGTGTAAACGCCAATGGAAAATTCACATATTTTCTTTATGTGGATTTTAGAATATTTGCATGAAGATCTGTCGCCAATTGAATGGAAACCTAGCTAATGACACATTTCAATCACCAAATAACAGGATGTAATTCTGTTATGATAAATTAGCTTGCATTTATTATGCTGATCTTTCAGAAAAAATATTAAGTTCAAGTATAAGTAGCACATTATGACCCTTGTCTAGAGTTACAAAGTTAACTTCTGATAACTTTCCCAAAATTCCCAGGTTTTCCAGAAATCCTGGTTAGAAGATTCCTGGATTTCCAGTTTATTCTCTCCTGATTCCAGGAATATTAAAATCTCAGAAAATTGGGAAAGTTGCCACACTTTTACCTCATGGTACTTCTTGATGACCCGGGTAGGCACACACTGGCAGTCAAAGCAGCGATGCGCGCAGCAGGCACAGTTGCCCCCGCAGCGCTTCACCAGGAGGCAGCTAGGCCAGAAGATGGCGTCCGTCCTCTTGAGCTCCTCGCGCAGGGAGACAGAGAAGTTGCGCGGCGTGCAGCTGTACAGTCTCACCTCTTCTCTCAACAGGTTGAGATCCACTCCTGTTCAACAAAGAGATTAAGCTCACCACGTCAACCTAAAATGATTAGATACCTTTTATTAAATTACAAAGAAGGGGCATCAATTGCTAAACTGAGGTTAAATTGCCAAGATATATTTTCAAGATAACCTTCCACAGACAGTTTTATGCTCAACTGCAGCTGTATATCTGTTTTTCCCTCCATCTCAACATGACAGACCTTTCTTCCACTGCAATTCCTATCACTAGAACCCCAGTTGTTAGCCGTTTGAGAAGCGGTAGTCACTGTACCTCTGGATTTCTTGTTGTGGAGGAATGACTTTCCCAGGATGTGCCACGTGGGCTTGTATAGGTCTTCCATGTCAAGCAGCCATCTCTCAGGTTCCAGGTACTTCATGACCTCCTCCACGGTGCTGAGGCTAGCCACAGCCTCAGACAATGCATCTGCGCTCTGCAGAGATGGAGATGGAGTTACCTCGGGCTTCGAAACACAGTAAAGAAAACCGGCACAAAGGAAGATGGGGAAAAAGTTTCATAGACTTCAGCCTCATGGTTTTAATTGAATCAACCATAATTTAATGGATACTTTTAGAGAGCACCATACAAAAATTACCAGCAAAACCCCCATAAAAAGTAACATAAGCTCTACATAATGAGTGATTGTGGTACAGTGCATTACAAAACCGAACATCAAAGCTCCATTCATTTTGGCATCTCCATAGATTCCACTGCTCTTCTCTCAGCTAGATTTTCATCCAGAAATAACTACAGAAACAAAAACATTCAAGCTAAGACTCCCGTCAGTTCCTATGGGGGGCAGCAATGTTTGTTTTCTCTGACTGATATCTCTACCTAAGACAGAGAACGGTGCAGCAGATTGATACCTGGGGTATTGGTATCCCCACATGAGACTTTAATCCTCCAGAGACCTTTCTGGTCTGTGATACTCTGGCTAAATCCCATATTACACCCTATTCTCTATATTGTGCACTACTTTTGACCAAGGTCCATAGGCCTCTGTTAAAAAGTAGTGCACTATATAGGGAATAGGGTGTAATATGGGATGCAACCATAGTCTCTGCTCATTCTGTCTGACATGTCAGCTTGCTGGTAGCTTTATGTGGCAATACAGACCTAATCCTGTGTGATTGACAAGTTGAATGCATCACTGTGACACCAGCAAGCAAGCACTAATAATATGGACACATCAGCACTAAAATGTGTACGTTATTTAGTACATTGATTACTAATGGTTTCAAACTCCCTTTATTATCACAGTGTAGGCCTATCAAAAGCTTTGACAAAAAAAAAAAAAAAAAAGCATTATGTCACGTATAATCCTATGTGAAATGTCTAATGCGTACATGACAAACAATCAATAAATCTTGAGCTGAGTCATAAGAGAGGAGAAACAGGGATTAGATTTGATGGGGAAAATACAGTTTTCAGCTCAGACAGAGTAAAGAGATACAGAATGAATCAGTGAAAAGGACTCACCACAGGATTGGCAATGTCACATTGAATAATCAAAGTGATACGGGAACGTCTGTTCTGATTCACTGACAACGTAATACCATGTAATACACTCTGAAATTACAGTCAGCACTCCCTCAGAATTTGGCTCCCTTTGGTGCTGCTACTGCATGATAAGATTAGAGAGGAAGGCTACAGAGTTTAGCAACATGGCCGAGGCAGAGGTGCCTCGGCCATGTGTTTAACGTGCAAATGTTTTTATGCCTAGTGGTTTAGTGATCTGTTGATGTCTGTGATGTCTTGTATGAACAACTTCACATTTAATAAAAAAATATGGAGATTTACTGTGAATGGCGGTTCTTAGGCAAGTGGGCAAAGTCAAATATGACAGGAATATTAATCCAAATGCACTGGTCATGCGGTTCGATTAATAAAACAATAATTATCATAACTACCAACAAGAACATCAAGAGCACGTCAGAATTGTCTCGGGAGATCATGCAAGGCAAAACATCTTGCCATTGCTTTTCTATGAGAACAATGGAGATTTTTGCTTCATAGTAGAAGCATGCTATGTGAATCCTGTTACTGTTGCCTGGTCTTGGCAGTGGATACAAGTGTGGAATGGAAACCATTAACAGCTTGTGAATGTCGATGGTGCTACACTCCTCCAATTAACGGCACTCTGTAGGCATGGCCTCAGAAGCGGCAGCCAAGCACTCCTTAAGAGACAGGTGACATGTAGTGAATAAAGCTTTGTGAAGGAGATGAGAGCCCTGAATAAAGGCATTGGGGAACAAAGCACTTAAAAGGGCCACCATAACTTTGGACTGGCATGAATTCTCTGTGGAACCAAGAGTCTGGTCGTTGGGTAGACTTTGTTTTTCCTCCGAAGTTCAGTGTTCAGGTGTAGCAGAAGCTATCATCTATTATGGGATGGTAGATATGGCAGCGCAGCGGGTTATTTCCAAATATAAATGTGGTGAAAATTGTCAGTGGTAGAACAATGCCCACATTGGCCCAAAAGTGAAATTCTGAAGACCTGTTTTGAGTGATATTGTTTGTAATTAAAACGACCAGCACTATCCATCTGTTTCCTTATATTTGTAACTCTAACAGCACCACCACACCACACAACACAACCAAAATAAATGTGATGGAACTGAGTCAAAGACTACCTTAGTGTTTTGAGCCAATTATTTGCACGGCTATCAAAATGTGCAAGTCATCAACTCGCCTCACTTTGACATAGCTAAGCTATGACATCTCCTTGCATAGCAACCCTGCAAATATTTTGCCTCATAACTGCAGTTAACATGTTCACATTCAAACTTTATTATTGTGGTGCCTGATGCTAGTCTTTTATCTTAGCCACAACTTCATCGGGTAAGAATTAATCTCAAGAGGTATAAAACCCCAACACAGAATAGTGTCTATTGTATTCTGCAGCCATAGCTAAAAGGTGTTTCAAATTGGTTACAAGCTGTGTCAATCTTTTATAAGGAAAATAGCTTAGCAGGCAGACAAGGGGCTCGCAGACAGCAACTCCTGCCAGAAATGACAGAGTGGACAATGTGTGTAGTGAGGAGTGGTAGAGCAGAACTAGACATCTGAGGTATGTGCAGAGGTGAATAGACACTGAGTGTACAAAACATTAAGAACTCCTTCCTAATATTGAGTTGCACCCCCCCTTTTGCCCTCAGAACTGCCTCAATTCATTGGGGCATGGACTCTACAAGGTGTCGAAAGCATTCCACAGGGATGCTGGCCCATGTTGGCTCCAATGCTTCCCACAGTTGTATCAAGTTGGCTGGATGCCCTTTGGGAGGTGGACAATTCTTGATACACACGGGACACTGTTGACCGTGAAAAACCCAGCAGCGTTGCAGTGCCTGGCACCTACTACCATGCTCAGTTCAAAGGCACTTACATATTTTGTCTTGCCCATTCACCCTCTGAATGGCACACATACACAATCCATGTCTCAATTATCTCAAGGCTTAACAATTATTCTTTAAGCTTTCTCCTCTTAATTTACACTGATTTAACAGGTGTCATAAATAAGGGATCATAGCTTTCACCTGGATTCACCTGGTCAGTCTGTCATGGAAAGAGTAGGTGTTCTTAATGTTTTGTACACTCAGTGTATGTATATACACATGAACTATGTCAGGAGGCACTGAATAATGTTTGACAGGAATGTATGAATACAGGAAAATGATTCAAAAACGTTGAAGCAAAATCCCATTGTGCAAGCCATTGTCACTTTCTTGCAGGGTTGCATATTGTGGAGGAATGTGATAAGCTCTACTGCTGAGAAATACTGCACAAATATTGGATAAATAAGTGGATATACATTGTCACAGAATATTACACATACAGCGAGCTGGGGACAGTGACACATTTTTTGTTGTTTTGGCTCTGTACTCCAGCACTTTTTCCACATTTTGTTATGTTACAGCCTTATTATAAAATTGATTAAATAACTAAAAAATCCTCATCAGTCGTGGTCAAAAGTTTTGAAAATGACACATATACTAATTTTCACAAAGCCTGCTGCCTCAGTTTTGATGATGGCAATTTGCATATACTACAGAATGTCATGAAGAGTGATCAGATGAATTGCAATTAATTGCGAAGTCCCTCTTTGCCATGAAAATGAACTTAATCCCCAAAAAACATTTCCACTGCATTTCAGCCATGCCACAAAAGGACCAGCTGCCATCATGTCAGTGATTCTCTTGTTAACACAGGTGAGAGTGTTGACGAGGACAAGGCTGGAGATCACTCTGTCATGCTGATTGAGTTAGAATAACAGACTGGAAGCTTTAAAAGGAGGGTGGTGCTTGAAATCATTGTTCTTCCTCTGTTAACCATGGTTACCTGCAAGGAAACATGTACCATCATCATTGCTTTGCACAAAAAGGGCTTCACAGGCAAGGATATTGCTGCTAGTAAGATTGCACCTAAATCAACCATTTATCGGATCATCAAGAACTTCAAGGAGAGAGGTTCAATTGTTGTGAATAAGGCGTCAGGGTGCCCAAGAAAGTCCAACATGCGCCAGGACCGTCTCCTAAAGTTGATTCAGCTGCGGGATCGGAGCACCACCAGTGCAGAGCTTGCTCAGGAATGGCAGCAGTCAGGTGTGAGTGCATCTGCACGCACAGTGAGGCGAAGACTTTTGGAGGATGGCCTGGTGTCAAGCAGGGCAGCAAAGAAGCCACTTCTCTCCATGAAAAACATCAGAGACAGACTGATATTCTGCAAAAGGTACAGGGATTGGACTGCTGAGGACTGGGGTAAAGTCATTTTCTCTGATGAATCCCCTTTCCGATTGTTTGGGGCATTCGGAAAACACCTTGTCCGGAGAAGACAAGGTGAGCGCTACCATCAGTCCTGTGTCATACCAACAGTAAAGCATCCTGAGACCATTAATGTGTGGGGTTGCTTCTCAGCCAAGGGAGTGGACTCACTCACAATTTTACCTAAGAACACAGCCATGAATAAAGAATGGTACCAACACATCCTCCGAGAGCAACTTCTCCCAACCATCCAAGAACAGTTTGTTGATGACCAATGCCTTTTCCAGCATGATGGAGCACCTTGCCATAAGGCAAAAGTGATAACTAATTGGCTTGGGGAACAAAACATCGACATTTTGGGTCCATGGCCAGGAAACTCCCCAGACCTTAATCCCATTGAGAACTTGTGGTCGATCCTCAAGAGGTGGACAAACAAAAACCTACACATTTTGACAAACTCAAAGCATTGATTATGCAAGAATGGGCTGCCATCAGTCAGGATGTGGTCCAGAAGTTAATTGACAGCATGCCAGGGCGGATTGCAGAGGTCTTGAAAAAGAAGGGTCAACACTGCAAATATTGACTCTTTGCATAAACTTCCTGTAATTGTCAATAAAAGCCTTTGACACTTATGGAATGCTTGTAATTATACTTCAGTATACCATAGTAACATCTGACAAAAATATCTCATAACACTGAAGCAGCGAACTTTGTGAAGACCAATACTTGTGTCATTCTCAAAACTTTTGACCACGACTGTACACAGGATAACCCACAATGCCAAAGCGAAAACAGGTATTTAGACATTTTTGCAAATGTATTAAATATACAGAAATACCTTATTTACATAAGTATTCAGACCTTTTGTTATGAGACTCGAAATTTAGCTCAGGTGCATCCTGTTTCCATTGATCATCTTTGAGATGTTTCTACAACTTGATTGGAGTCCACCTGTAGTAAATTCAATTGATTGGACATGATTTGGAAAGGCACACACCTGTCTATATAAGGTTCCACAGTTAACAGGGCATGTCAGAGCAAAAACCAAGCCATGAGGTCGAAGCAATTGTCCGTAGAGCTCCGGGACAGGATTGTGTCGAGACACAGATCTGGGTAAGGGTACCAAAAAACCTCTGCAGCATTGAAGGTCCCCAAGAACAGAGTGGCCTCCATCATTCTTAAATTGAAGAAGTTTGGAACCACCAAGACTCTTCCTAGAGCTGGCCGTCCGGCCAAACTGAGCAATCGGGGGAGAAGGGCCTTGGTCAGGGAGGTGACCAAGAACCCGATGGTCACTCTGACAGAGCTCCAGAGTTCCTCTGTGGAGATGGGAGAACCTTCCAGAAGGACAATCATCTCTGCAGCACTCCACCAATCAGGCCTTTATGGTAGAGTGGCCAGACGGAAGCCACTCCTCAGTAAAAGGCACATGACAGCCCGCTTGGGCCATGAGAAACAAGATTCTCTGGTCTAATGAAACCAAGATTGAAATCTTTGGCCTGAATGCCAAGCGTCAGGTCTGGAGGACACCTGGCACCATCCCTACGGTGAAGCATGGTGGTGGCAGCATCATGCTGTGGGGCTGTTTTTCAGTGACAGGGACTGGGAGACTAGTCCGGATCGAGGGGGAAAAATGAATGGAGCAAAGTACAGAGAGATCCTTGATGAAAACCTGCTCAGGACCTCAGACTGGGGCGAATGTTCACCTTCCAACAGGACAACAACCCTAACCAAGACAACGCAGGAATGGCTTCGGGACAAGTCTCTGAATGTCCTTGAGTGGCCCAGCCAGAGCCCGTACGTGAACCCGATCGAACATCTCTGGAGAGACCTGGAAATAGCTGTGCAGCGACGCTCCCCATCCAAGCTCACAGAGGATCACACAGGATCTGAAGAGAAGAATGGGAGAAACTCTGCAAATACAGGTGTGCCAAGCTTGTAGCGTCATACCCAAGAAGACTCGATGCTGTAATCGTTGCCAAAGGTGCTTCCAGAAAGTACTGAGTAAAGGGTCTGAATACTTATGTAAATGTAATATTTCAGTTGTAAAATTGTAGACCTCCACAAGACTGGTTCATCCTTGGGAGCAATTTCCAAACGCCTGAAGGTACCACGCTCAGCTGTACAAACAATAGTACACAAGTATAAACACCATGGAACACGCAGCCGTCATACCGCTCAGGAAGGAAATGTGTTCTGTCTCCTAGAGATGAATGTACTTTGGTGCGAAAAGTGCAAATCAATCCCAGAACAACAGCAAAGGACCTTGTGAAGATGCTGGAGGAAACAGGTACAAAAGTATCTATATCCACAGTAAAACGAGTCCTATATCGACATAACCTGAAAGGCCGCTCAGCAAGGAAGAAGCCACTGCTCCAAAACCGCCATAAAAAGCCAGACTATGGTTTGCAACTGCACATGGGGACAAAGATCGTACTTTTTGGAGAAATGTCCTCTGGTCTGATGAAACAAAAATAGAACTGTTTGGCCATAATAACCATCGTTATGTTTGGAGGAAAAAGGGGGTCCCTTGCAAGCCAAAGAACATCATCCCAACCATGAAACACGGGGGTGGCAGCATCATGCTGTGGGGGTGCTTTTGCTGCAGGAGGGACTGGTGCACTACATAAAATAGATGGCATCATGAGGAAGGAAAATTATGTGGATATATTGAAGCAACATCTCAAGACATCAGTCAGGAAGTTAAAGCTTGGTCGCAAATGGGTCTTCCAAATGGACAATGACCCCAAGCATACTTCCAAAGTTGTGGCAAAATGGCTTAAGGACAACAAAGTCAAGGTATTGGAGTGGCCATCACAAAGCCCTGACCTCAATCCTATAGAAAATCTGTGGGCAGAACTGAAAAAGCGTGTGTGAGCAAGGAGGCCTACAAACCTGACTCAGTTACATCAGCTACACCAACTTATTGTGGGAAGCTTGTGGAAGGCTACCCGAAACGTTTGACCCAAGTTAAACAATTTAAAGGCAATGCTACCAAATACTAATTGAGTGTATGTAAACTTCAGACCCAATGGGAATGTGATGAAATAAATAAAAGCTGAAATAAATAATTCTCTCTACTATTATTCAGACATTTCACATTCTTAAAGTAAAGTGGTGATCCTAACTGACCTAAGACAGGGAATTTTTACTAGGATTAAATGTCAGGAATTGTGAAAAACTGATTTAAATGTATTTGGCTAAGGTGTATGTAAACTTCTGACTTCAACTGTATATATATATACTGTATATAAAATAGTAATATGGACAATGCAACACACCTGCAAGCTCTGCTAAGTTTAACTTCTGCCAGCTCTGTAAATGTCACTTCTTTCAAAGCAGAACATTGTTTACAAACTAAGCAGACACAACTTTTTCTATTTTGATTGCTAATGACCTTCATCCGACCCTTTGACTAGACAGTTTACCAATGTCACTGAAAGAACAAAGTACAACTACATTGATTTATTTCAGGTAGCTAAATGTCAAGTTAATCTAACGATGTTGAGATGATAACATGTCTACCATTTCACACAGAGTTGCAAACCACATCCCCACACATGAAAACATCCAGAAAATGTGGCCTTTTGTGCTTAAACAACGTTCTGTGCCATTGACCACAATGCAATTGAGGTTGGTATAAAAAGAGGCTCAATTTTGGCCTTGCCAGATCTTAGTCTGTTGGGAACCATGCATGGCATTGGCATTGCCAGTCTCTCTCCTATCATTTCACTAGTGTCTCTTACTTTTTATCTCTCTACTCTCCAGTTAAAGTGACATTTCATGAGCACTTGTCTCGTTGTCTCCCAGTTTCTCCACAATAAGCGTCACGGCACAATGGACCTCAGTCCCATAAAGAACCAAGGCCAGCATACTGGAGGTATCATGTGAAAAACGGGTCACCCTGACGCCGACATTTAGGGAGACAGTTAGTTTTCCTTTTTCTCTCCCCATTCAGATAAATATTTTTTTTCAGAGCCATGCTGTGTTTTAACAACCTCTTCGCCTGGCCCTTTAGCTTTTCCAAAATCTCTTCCTACGAATTACAAAAATCTCTTCCTAAGAATTTCCCCTTTCCATGGAAGTGGTAAAGAGGAATTATTGCTTGTTTAAATATAAACTCAAGTGCTGCCCCCATGACCTGAGGTTCCAGTGGGGCTGGTTTACCACAGGGAAACAGAGTGCTGCTGTTCAGTGGGGCCTTCTAGTGCCCGAGGAATGCTCAGAGAGAAGCCAGGCCGAAGTGAGGCCAAAGCTAACCTTTCCTCTCGTGATTTCCACCAGTAAACACTCTCGCTGGCCAACAATCGGCTGCCCCGAGTTGAAACATGAATGACACGCCACCTTGTTCTTGCTCGCTCAATCTATGAATTCTCGCAAATATCAAATATGTGTTTACGAATGGACAGATGGATGGATGTTGGCAGTATTTAGGGATGTATGTATTATGCATGCATGTTCAATAGACAGGTAACTCCCAAAATTAAGGAAACACCAACATAAACTGTCTGGAACTCTATTGGAGGGATGCGACACCATTCTTCCACGAGAAATGCCATAATTTTGGTGTTTTGTTAATGGTGGTGGAAAACACTGACTCAGGCGCCGCTCCAGAATCTCCCATAAGTGTTTAATTGGGTTGAGATCTGGTGACTGAGACGGCCATGGCAAATGCTTCACATTGTTTTCATGCTCATCAAACCATACATAGGGCCCTATAAAATCTGCTTTGCGGAGAATGCGGATGGAATCACAGAATCCAGATATTAAAACGGAATTCAACAATATTCTAAAATGTATTGAACTTAGTAGGAAATCAACTAAATGTATTGAACTTATGGGAAAATGCATAAATTTGCAATGACATGAGCTAAATGCATCAGTGATTCGTATTTTCCTTCAACTTTCTGAAGAGGCAAAGGCACAGGAATGTTCCTGTCTGTGTGTGTGTTTTTCTACCACTTTGCCTAGCCGTTAGCGATGATGCTAATGTAATGACAACCATCTTCCGTAGATGGAAAGATTCCCAAAAACCTTGTCAATTAAATATTAACTACAAAGTAGCCTGGCAGAATGATATCATGATTATTTGCATCAATCCAGTGGACATTTGTTTTGCAAACTCTGTAATCACATGAGTGCTACAGAAACATCGCTAACCAAACAACGGCCTCTGGCTGGTGCGCAGTTGAGTTAAAAGGTAACTATACCACAAAATGTCTTCGATTTTTCCCAGACCTCAAAAGTGGTCTCCTGATGTGGTTTAAGCAATGTTGTGGACTTAAAAAATAATAATAATCTAGGTGTGACTTTGAGAAAGAAAACCTGAAAAAACGGGGAAAAACAGAAACCTGGCTAAAGTAAATGGAGAAAACGAAATTTGGGAAAAACCAAATGGAATTGATTCAATCCCAGTATAGGTTTCCATCCAATTGGCGACAGATTTTCATGCGAATATTCTAAAATCGGCATAAAGAAAATATGTGAATTTCCCACCAGTTTTGTGTTTCCATCAAACTGACTTGTTGCGGGTAAAAGTCAGTGCATGATGACGTAGTGCACACAAAATGTACTTTTTTGATTACGTTTTCATGTACCAAATAAAAATCGAAAGTTTACTGTGTTCCCATCGATTTTCCACTCTACCGATTGTTTTGTCAGAAAAACTGTTGCTTTAAATAGCAAATGTGCCTACTCTGGTCTTGGCACGTGCGCTCCGGCCAACCACAGATACACTGCGGGTAGGCTGTGCAGGTAGGCTAGTCTACATGATGAGATTATTATGGATAAGAGCGCTAATATTTGTATTTGTCAAAACAGCAGTCAAACATCGATCATCATGTCACCAGAATAAGACCCTCAATATTTATTGGAGAGGAGCATCAAGCTCATCACCTTGCACTTTCATCACCCTGTGAAGTTCATAATAACTTATTTAATCTGTAGCCTAATAAACTGCATGCTTTCCCAACAAGTAGTATTGGGAGGACCACACACCATATCATCGCGTGACTGATATGATGGTTATTATCTAAATATTTGCGCAAAAAGCCATTTCCACTGCCATTTCTTGCATAATAAAATGTACAGACACAGAAAGATCCCACCATGTCGAACGAACAAATGATCTGTCGGCATTTATAAAATTGTACCGAAACTTCCTTTTTGCATCACAGCTGTCGTGAATTTTTTTTATATGGCATCACATTACTCACATAAAAACTGTGGATGGAAACGTGGTTAGTGTATGTAAAGAATTCAAATCCCAGGCAATCACCCGAGAAGCTTATACACTCGAAGATGCTCAGTGATTCCACCGCAAATATACAGTCCCAGTCAAATGTTTGGACACACCTACTCATTAAATGGTTTTTCTTTATTTTTACTATTTTCTACATTGTAGAATAATAGTGAAGACATCAAAACTATGAAATAACACATATGGAATCATGTAGTAACCAAAAAAGTGTTAAACAAATCAAAATATATTTTATATTTGAGATTCTTCAAATAGCCACCCTTTGCCTTGATCACAGCTTTGCACACTCTTGGCATTCTCTCAACCAGCTTCACCTGGAATGCTTTTCCAACAGTCTTGAAGGAGTTCCCACATATGCTGAGCACTTGTTGGCTGCTTTTCCTTCACTCTGCGGTCCGACTCATCCCAAACCATCTCAATTCAAATCAAATCAAATCAAATTTTATTGGTCACATGCGCCAAATACAACAGGTGCAGACATTACAGTGAAATGCTTACTTACAGCCCTTAACCAACAGTGCATTTATTTTAAACAAAAAAAGTAAGAATAAAACAACAACAAAAAAAGTGTTGAGAAAAAAAGAGCAGAAGTAAAATAAAGTGACAGTAGGGAGGCTATATATACAGGGGGGTACCGTTGCAGAGTCAATGTGCGGGGGCACCGGCTAGTTGAGGTAGTTGAGGTAATATGTACATGTGGGTAGAGTTAAAGTGACTATGCATAAATACTTAACAGAGTAGCAGCAGCGTAAAAAGGATGGGGTGGGGGGGCAGTGCAAATAGTCCGGGTAGCCATGATTAGCTGTTCAGGAGTCTTATGGACCTAGACTTGGCACTCCGGTACCGCTTGCCGTGCGGTAGCAGAGAGAACAGTCTATGACTAGGGTGGCTGGAGTCTTTGACAATTTTGAGGGCCTTCCTCTGACACCGCCTGGTATAGAGGTCCTGGATGGCAGGAAGCTTTGCCCCAGTGATGTACTGGGCCGTACGCACTACCCTCTGTAGTGCCTTGCGGTCGGAGGCCAAGCAGTTGCCATACCAGGCGGTGATGCAACCAGTCAGGATGCTCTCGATGGTGCAGCTGTATAATTTTTTGAGGATCTGAGGACCCATGCCAAATCTTTTTAGTCTCCTGAGGGGGAATAGGCTTTGTCGTGCCCTCTTCACGACTGTCTTGGTGTGCTTGGACCATGATAGTTCGTTGGTGATGTGGACACCAAGGAACTTGAAGCTCTCAACCTGTTCCACTACAGCCCCGTCGATGAGAATGGGGGCGTGCTCAGTCCTCTTTTTTTTCCTGTAGTCCACAATCATCTCCTTTGTCTTGGTCACGTTGAGGGAGAGGTTGTTGTCCTGGCACCACACGGCCACATCTCTGACCTCCTCCCTATAGGCTGTCTCACCGTTGTCGGTGATCAGGCCTACCACTGTTGTGTCGTCGGCAAACTTAATGATGGTGTTGGAGTCGTGCCTGGCCATGCAGTCATGGGTGAACAGAGAGTACAGGAGGGGACTGAGCACGCACCCCTGAGGGGCCCCCGTGTTGAGGATCAGTGTGGCAGATGTGTTGTTACCTACCCTTACCACCTGGGGGCGGCCCGTCAGGAAGTCCAGGATCCAGTTGCAGAGGGAGGTGTTTAGTCCCAGGATCCTTAGCTTAGTGATGAGCTTAGAGGGCACTATGGTGTTGAATGCTGAGCTGTAGTCAATGAATAGCATTCTCACGTAGGTGTTCCTCTTGTCCAGGTGGGAAAGGGCAGTGTGGAGTGCGATAGAGATTGCATCATCTGTGGATCTGTTGGGGCGGTATGCAAATTGGAGTGGGTCTAGGGTTTCTGGGATAATGCTGTTGATGTGAGCCATGACCAGTCTTTCAAAGCACTTCATGGCTACAGACGTCAGTGCTACGGGTCGGTAGTCATTTAGGCAGGTTGCGTTGAGGTCGGAGGATTGCGGACGCCAGGTCATCTGATGCAGCACTCCATCACTCTGGAGTTGTGTTGGGTCATTGTCCTGTTGAAAAACAAATGATAGTCCCACTAAGCCCAAACCAGATGGGATGGCGTATCGCTGCAGAATGCTGTGTTAGCCATGCTGTGTTAGCCATGCTGGTTAAGTGCCTTGAATTCTAAATAAATCACAGACAGTGTCACCAGCAAAGCACCCCCACACCATAACACCTCCTCCTCCATGCTTTACGGTGGGAAATACACATGCGGAGATCATCCGTTCACCCACAACGCGTCTCACAAAGACATGGCGGTTGGACCCAAAAATCTCAAATTTGGACTCCAGACCAAAGGACAAATTTCCACCGGTCTAATGTCCATTGCTCGTGTTTCTTGGCCCAAGCAGTTCTCTTCTTCTTATTGGTGTCCTTTAGTAGTGGTTTCTTTGCAGCAAATTCGACCATGAAGGCCTGATTCACACAGTCCCCTCTGAACAGTTGATGTTGGGCTCCCGAGTGGCGCAGCGGTCTAAGGCACTGCATATCAGTGCTTGAGGCGTCACTACAGACCCCCTGGTTCAATTCCAGGCTGTATCACAACTGGCCATGATTGGGAGTCCCATAGAGCAGCGCCCAGTGTCATCCGGGTTTGGCTGGTGTAGGCTGTCATTGTAAATAAGAATTTGTTCTTAACTGACTTGCCTAGTTAAATAAAGGTAAAAAAAAAAAATGTGACTTGAACTCTGTGAAGCATTTATTCGGGCTGCAATTTCTGAGCTGGCACACATGCTAATTAAAATGCATTCCAGATGACTGCCTCATGAAGCTGGTTGAGAGAATGCCAAGAGTGTGCAAAGTTGTCATCAAGGCAAAGGGTGGCTATTTGAAGAATCTCAAATATAAAATATATTTTGATTTGTTGAACACTTTTTTGGTTACTACATCATTCCATATGTGTTATTTAATAGTTTTGATGTCTTCACTATTATTCTACAATGCAGAAAATAGTAAAAATAAAGAAAAACCCTGGAATTAGTAGGTGTGTCCAAACTTTTGACTGGTAATGTGCGTTTTTCTGTCAGCTAGTGGATGCATTACAGAGATGTATATCCTACCCACATGACTTCATCACTCAGACAGAATCTCCTGCTCTATAGCTTATGATGTACAGTACTACCACAGACTCCAAAATGAAATGTTAAATGGGAAAGAAACAAATGACAAACTCCCTCAAATGCATCAGTACCATGGAGAAGACAACATGGCAGCAGAATTGCAGGTTCTACAATATAGTCTCCCCCATTGGACATTATAAATAGCACCTCACGATCCAGCCACACCTCTTTTGATGTGCACTGTGCGCCGGAGACGAAGCCAAAACACACCTCCTTCCCTTCCACTAGAATAACAGAACAGTTCTACAAGAAAAATATACGACTGTAAATACCACAGAGGAAAAACAAATTCACAAATTGTAGACCTTAGAAGAGATCAACATTGCTTTTGGGAACCAATGTTTAAGAAGCACAAATCCTACAGCAAACGGGATTCTTACTAGGTTATGGATTTAGAGATGTGGAGTGCCTAAAGGACAGCGTAGTATATTGTGTAAGGTAATATTTAATAAGATAATTAGTATTTACTCATTTTACCTCCAATTAGGATTGATGCAGATCTGAGATCGTTAAGATGATCTGTGGTTGTGAATGAAACATACTAGAGTAGAAGTACCGTAAGCTGTCCTCATCTTCTCTACCCTCATGACTTTCACATACATAAATAAAATGCATTCATTCCCCATCTTATAACTTGTGTAGTGCTTGGATGGGAGTCTAAGCAAAGCAAGTTGATGTTGGTGGGCCGTGGATTTGTTGGAGTAACTATTCTCTATGGATTGACAGAAGTCAATGGATTGACATTATTCTGTAAAAGGGTACCAAAACCTTAAAATCTGTGAGATCCTTATTCTCTGTAAATCTATCTGCTTTATAACTATCTCTCCTATGATATTTGGCTTAGAGATAAAGGAGAAAAACCAAACCAAAATCAAGTCCCATCTGGTTTTTCAGACAATGTCTGTGGTTCATCTTGTATTGCATGAGGCCTGTGTAGCTCAGTTGGTAGAGCATGGTGCTTGCAACGCCAGGGTTGTGGGTTCGATTCCCACGGGGGGCCAGTATGAAAAATGTATGCACTAACTGTAAGTCGTTCTGGATGAGAGCGTCTGGTAAATGAAGGATGATGATATACACTGAGTGTACAAAACATTAGGAACACCTGCTCTTTCCATGACATAGACTGAACAGGTAAATCGACTGAACAGGTAAATCAACTGAAATGTTATTTGTCACATGTGATGTAAATAGTCCGGGAGGCCATTTGATTAATTGTTCAGCAGTCTTATGGCTTTGGGGTAGAAGCTGTTAAGGAGCCTTTTGGACCTAGACTTGGCGCTCCGGTACCACTTGCCGTGTGGTAGCAGAGAGAACAGTCTATTACTTGGGTGACTGGAGTCCTTGAACATTTTTTGGGCCTTCCTCTGACACCGCTTAGTATATAGGTCCTGGATGGCAGGAAGCTTGGTCCCAGTGATGTAGCGCCTTACGGTTGGATGCCGAGCAGTTGCCATACCAGGCGGTGATGCAACCGGTCAGGATGCTCTCGATGGTGCAGCTGTAAAACTTCTGCTGAGGGGGAAAAGGTGTTGTCTTGCCCTCATCATGACTGTCTTGGTGTGTTTGGACCATGATAGTTTGTTGGTGATGTGGAAACCAAAGAACTTGAAACTCTCGACCCGCTACAGCCCCGTCGATGTCAATGGGGGCCTATTCGGCCCTCCTTTTCCTGTAGTCCACGATCATCTCCTTTGTCTTGCTCACATTGAGCGAGAGGTTGTTGTCCTGGCACCACACTGCCAGGTCTCTGACCTCCTCCCTATAGGCTGTCTCATCGCTGTCGGTGATCAGGCCTACCACTGTTGTGTCGTCAACAAACTTAATGATGGTGTTGGAGTCGTGCTTGGCCACGCAGTCGTGGGTGAACAGGGAGCACAGGAGGGAACTAAGCACGCACCCCTGAGGGGCCCCGATGTTGAGGATCAGTATGGCAGATGTGTTGTTGCCTACCCTTAACACCTGGGGGGCGGCCCGTCAAGAAGTCCAGGATCCAGTTGCAGAGGGAGGTGTTTAGTCCCAGGGTCATTAGCTTAGTGATGAGCTTTGTGGGCACTATGGTGTTGAACGCTGAGCTGTAGTCAATGAACAGCATTTTCACAAAGGTGTTCCTTTTTTCCAGGTGGGAAAGGACAGTGTGGAGTGCGAATGAGATTGCGTCATCTGTGGATCTATTGGGGCGGTATAAGAATTGGAGTGTATCTGACCAGCCTTTCAAAGCACTTCATGGCTACCGACATGAGTGCTACAGGGCGGTATTCATTTAGGCAGGTTACCTTCGTATTCTTGGGCATAGGGACTATGGTGGTCTGCTTGAAACATGTAGGTATTACAGACTTGGTCAGGGAGAGGTTGAAAATGTCAGTGAAGACACTTGGTCCTCGCATGCTCTGAGTACATGCCTTGGTAATCCATCTAGCCCATGGCCTTGTGAATGTTGACCTGTTTAAAGGTCTTGCTCAAATCGGCTACGGAAAGCGTGATCACACAGTCGTCCGGAACAGCTGGTGCTCTCATGCATGCTTCAGTGTTGCTTGCCTCGAAGCGAACATAAAAGGCATTTAGCTTGTCTGGTAGGCTCTAGCCACTGGGCAGCTCATGGCTGGGTTTCCCTTTGTAGTTCGTAATAGTTTGCAAGCCCGGCCACATCCAACGAGCGTCAGAGCCGGTGTAGTAGGATTCAATCTTAGTCCTGTATTGACGCTTTGTATGTTTGATGGTTCGTCTGAGGGCATAACGGGATTTCTTAAAAGCGTCCGGATTAGTGTCCCGCTCCTTGAAAGCGGCAGCTCTAGCCTTTAGCTCGGTGCAGATGTTGCCTGTAATCCATGGATTCTGGTTGGGATATGTACGTATGGTCACTGTGGGGACGTCGTCGTCGATGCACTTAATGATGAAGCCGGTGACTGAGGTGGTATACTCCTCAATGCCATTGGATCAATCCCGGAACATATTCCAGTCTGTGCTAGCAAAACAGTCCTGTAGCGTAGCATCTGCGTCATCTGACCACTTCCGTATTGAGCGAGTCACTGGTACTTCCTGCTTTAGTTTTTGCTTGAAAGCAGGAATCAGGAGGATATAATTATGGTCAGATTTGCCAAATGGAGGGCGAGGGAGAGCTTTGAATGCATCTCTGTGTGTGGAGTAAAGGTGGTCTAGAGTTTTTTTACATGTGACATGCTGGTAGAAATTTGCTAAAATTGATTTAAGTTTGCCTGCATTAAAGTCCCTGGCCACTAGGAGCGCCGCTTCTGGATGAGCATTTTCTTGTTTACTTATGGTCTTATACAGCTCGTTGAGTGCGGTCTTAGTGCCAGCATCAGTTTGTGGTGGTAAATAGACAGCTACGAATATTATAGATGAGAACTCTCTTGGTAGATAGTGTGGTCTACAGCTTATCATAAGGTACTCTACCTCAGGCGAGCAATACCTTGAGACATTGCGCACCAGTTGTTATTGACAAATAGACACACACCCCCGCACCTTGTCTTACCAGACGTAGCTTCTCTATCCTGCCGATGCAACGAAAACCCAGCCAGCTCTATATTATCCATGTCGTCATTCAGTCACGACTCGGAGAAACATAAGATATTACAGTTTTTAATGTCCCGTTGGTAGGACAGTCTTGACCGTAGATCATCCAGTTTGTTTTCCAGTGATTGCACGTTGGCCAATAGAACCGATGGTAGTGGCGATTTACTCACTCGCCTACGAATCCTCACAAGGCACCCCGAACTTCGCCCCCTGTATCTCCGTCTTTTCTTCACGTGAATGACGGGGATTTGGGCCTGGTCTCAGGAAGCAGTATATCCTTCGCATTGGACTCATTAAAGAAAAAATCTTCGTCCAGTTCGAGGTGAGTAATCGCTGTTCTGATGTCCAGAAGCTCTTTTTGGTCATAAGAGATGGTAGCAGCAACTTTATCTACAAAATAAGTTACAAACAATGTGAAAAAACGGCAGCCATCCCCTCCGGCACCATTACATTATCCAGGTGTAAGCTATGATCCCATATTGATGTCACCTGCTAAACACTTAAATCAGTGTAGATGAAGGGGAGGAGACAGGTTAAATAAGTATTTTTAATCCTTGAGACAATTGAGACATGGATTGTGTATGTGTGTCATTCAGAGGGGTGGGCAAGACAAAAGATTTAAGTGTCTTTGGACGGGATATGGTAGTAGGTGCCAGGTGCACCGGTTTGAGTGTGTCAAGAACTGCAACGCTGCTGGGTTTTTCACGCTCAACAGTTTCCCGTGTGTATCAAGAATGGTCCACCACCTAAAGGACATCCAGCCAACTTGACACAACTGTGGGAAGCATTGGCGTCAACATAGGCCAGCATCCCTGTGGAACGCTTTCGACGCCTTGTAGTCCATGCCCCGACGAATTGAGGCTGTTCTGAGGGCAAAAGGGCGTCCAACTGAATATTAGGAAGGTGTTCCAAATGTTTTGTACACTCAGTGTACATAACACACCAAAGCAGGCTTCTGTTGCTTTTTTGCATGAACTGAGAAAGACGAACAATGCCTTTTTTCCAAGGGAGACAATTAAACTAATTTAGCAGAGATTGAAAGGTCCAGGCATGCAAGAGTGCTTTAGTGAACAACTCGGGGAAATAAAGAAAGTTCTGAGCAGGGTATCACACATCAAAGATAAACATAGCTATTAAATAGGTCCACTCTCAAAAAAAACTTGTGAGATTCATGATATGGTGGTTCATAATGTTCTCCAAGGCAATGATATGAAAAATATTTTGACTAACAACAGTCTTGGTCATGGAAGGGAGCATGGCTAGCAAAGGGTCTCAAATTCACTGGATTGGATGTTTTTAGTCTAGATCTGCAGGACTTTGGAAATTCTACTGTGAAAAGTTTTAATCTAATGACACTTTGGATCAATGAACAATCCAAATGGATCACCTTTAAACTGGAACATGGCTGAAGCTGGTGACATCAGTTGTAGTCACATTCACATGGGCATGCTATTGGTCTTGACAGATGTCATTCAAGCTTAATGAACACAAACTGCTTCCTCTGCACGTTTTCCTATTGTAGAAATGTGTGTTACAAGTACTAAACCACCAAATTAATTTGAATTATTATAATGTTTAGGGCAAGTTGTATGAAAGGCTCTTACAATTAAGGTCAGGTCAGGCATCTTTGTATGCAGTATGTATATGTGTGTGTATGTGTGGGTGGACTCCTTCAATTTAGCATTGAGGCCTGCAGATTTAATCTAATGAATATAGCTGGATGTACACAATACACGGTGTAGAATATGGACTCACATTAGATCACCTTTATGGTATGAAAGTATATGGCAAACTTTTGGGTTGAATATTGGGTGAAGAAAGTGTAATGGTTCACATTAAAGGCCCAATGCAGACATTGTTATATCAATATCAAATAATTTCTGGGTAACAATTAAGTACATTACTGTAATAGTTTCACATAAAAAAAGAAGAAGAAAACAGCTTTTTAGCCAAAAACTATTTCTCAAGCAATATTTTGCTAGGACTGTCTGGGAGTGGTCTGAGTGAGGAGGGGAAAACTGAAAAATAGCAATTATTGGCAGAGAGGTTTGGAACTCTCTTTGGTAATGGTCTATTAACCAATTTACCTCCTGGTGATTAGGGCTGTGAAGGTTATGGAATTCTGGATGACGGTAATTGTCCAGCTAAATGACCGCGGTCACCGTAATAATAATAATAATAATAATAATAATATATATATATATATAGGTCCTGGAGTGGCCTAGCCAGTCTCCAGATCTCAACCCCATAGAAAATCTTTGGAGGGAGTTGAAAGTCCATGTTGCCCAGCGACAGCCCCAAAACATCACTGCTCTAGAGGAGAACTGCATGGAGGAATGGGCCAAAATACCAGCAACAGTGTGTGAAAACCTTGTGAAGACTTACAGAAAACGTTTGACCTGTGTCATTGCCAACAAAGGGTATATAACAAAGTATTGAGAAACTTTTGTTGTTGACCAAATACTTATTTTCCACCATAATTTGCAAATAAATTCATAAAAAATCCTACAATGTGATTTTCTGGAATTTTTTTTCTCATTTTGTCTGTCATTGTTGACGTGTACCTATGATGAAAATTACAGGCCTCTCTCATCTTTTTAAGTGGGAGAACTTGCACAATTGGTGGCTGACTAAATACTTTTTCCCCCCACTGTATATATACAGTACCAGTCAAACGTTTGGACACACCTACTCATTCCAGGGTTTTTCTTTATTTTTACTGTTTTCTACATTTTAGAATAATAGTGAAGACATCATAACTATGAAATACCACATATGGAATCATGTAGTAACCAAAAAAGTGTTAAACAAATCAGAATATTTATATTTTTGAGATTCTTCAAAGTAGCCACTCTTTGCCTTGATGACAGCTTTGCACACTCTAATATCTAATTTACATAGGTATTCACACCCCTGAGTCAATACTTTGTAAAATCATCTTTGGAAGTGACTACAGCTGTGAGTCTTTCTGGGTAAGTCTCTAAGAGCTTTCCACACCTGGAATGTGCAACATTTGCCCATTATTATTTTCAACATTCTTCAAGCTCTGTCAAATTGGTTGTTGATCATTGCTAGACAACCATTTTCAGGTCTTGCAATAGATTTTCAAGTACATTTAAGTCAAAACTGTAACTCAACCACTCAGGAACATTCACTATCTTCTTGTGTTTTAGGTTATTGTCCTGAAAGGTCAATTCATCTCCAGTGTCTGGAGAGTGGTACTCAGTAATATGTTGTTTTAGATTTGCCCCAAACATAAGACTTTGTATTCAGGACAAAAAGTTAATTGCTTTGCCACATTTTTTGCAGTTTTACTTTAGTGCCTTGTTGCAAACAGGTGCATGTTTAGGAATATTTGTATTCTGTACAGGCTTCCTAGTTTTTACTCTGTCAATTAGGTTAGTACCTACATGTACATATTACCTTAATTACCTTGACGAACCGGTGCCCCCATACATTGACTCGGTACCGGTACCCCCTGTATATAGTCCCGCTATTGTTATTTTACTGCTGCTCTTTAATTATTTGTTACTTTTATTTCATACTATTTTATATTGTATTTTCTGTGTGATTTGTTTTGGTATTCTTTCTTAAAACTGCATTGTTGGTTAAGGGCTTGTAACTAAGCATTTCACTGTCTGCTAAATGACTAAAATGTAAAATGTAATGTAAGGTCTACAGCTGTTGTATTCGGCGCATGTGACAAATAACATTTTATTTTATTTGATTTATTGTGGAGTAACAACAATCCTTAGTTTTCTCCTATCACAGCCATTAAACTCTGTAACTGTTTTAAAGTCACCATTGGCCTCATGGTGAAATCCCTGAGCCGTTACCTTCCTCTCCGGCAACTGAGTTAGGAAGGACGCCTGTATCTTTGTAGTGACTGGGAGTATTGATACACCATGCTCAATGGGCTATACAATGTCTGCTTTTTTAGGGGGCTGGATATCTGCCCATCCTCTTGACTCTGCAGGTCACACAATACTTGCAGTCTCCCTCAAGCAGTGGCAGAGAGCAACATATCTGTCTCTGCCCATCAACAACTGGACTCACTCCACAGGAGGATGGTGACACCTTAATCGGTGGAATGGTATCAAATACATCAAACACATGGTTTCCATGTGTTTGATGCCATTCCATTCACGCCGTTCCAGACATTATTATGCGCCGTCCTCCCCTGAGCAGCCTCCACTGACTCACTCATACAATATCGCTGGACTTGTGGAATGGTGTGCATGCCCAAAGTGAATTGTGTGACATTTGTATATTGTCTTACTAGAAATTCCTGTGTTGTGTAATACTCTGCAGGTGGCATATGCAATCTATACAGTCCTTTTACATTTATTACTGCTATATTCTGTAAGATTCTGTATCTGTGCATTTGTGCCTTGGTGTATTCATTCGGTATGTGTGTATTCATTACCTGTTTCTGTCCATGACAGAACCACTACCATTCCACTACCTTTCCCACTTTTCATTCCCATGTACCTTTACAAACCATCCCCATGTTCATCTTCTCCTGTGTGTGAATAAAGTTCCTGTGTGTGTTAACTCTAGGCTGCTTTATTCCCCTCTAACCGGGGGCGGTGTTAGTGAGTCACAAACCAGTGGAATACGTAGAGCCGGGTCGCTGGAAATGTCAGCTCATCTACCAAAGGGAACAGAGCCAATAAAACCAAGTGAAAGAATGTGGTAATTATAAACCAAATCCTACCTCTTTCTCCCAAAAGTTTTTTAGGGGCAAACAGACAAAAATAAGCACCTTCGCTGACCTCCTTTTGCCATTAGTGCTTGTCAGGAACATAAATTATTTCACTGCGCTGCAGGCCATTGCGGATTAATGAAGGGAAGAGCTGTTTACTAAGAGTGAGGCGCACACAACTGCAACATGACAGGTTAAAACATGGCAGCCTTCACTTCAGTTTATCTCTGGGCTTTTGTAAGTGAAAGGTGTGGGTATGAAAGGGGCTCTATATCTGTGGTCTGGGATGAGGAGATAGAGAAAAGGAAGGAGAGAAAGAGTGAGGGGAGGGGGAGGGTGGGGAGAAGCGGGAGAGAGAGGGGTCAGGAAATGAAAAAAGGGTTTAGAGAGAGAAAGAGGAGAGGTGAATAGGATGCGAGACTTAGGATGTAAACAGACAGAGAAAGCAATGTGATCCAAAGTTATGTGATCTTTCATCTTTCATGAACTAAATTGGGACTATTGACACACATCCTGCCAATAGAGCCTGACTGAACCGAGAAAGAAAGGATGGAAGAAAAGAAGAAAAAGAGATAGAATGTGAGAGAGAGATAGAAAGACAGCCTCTTCCAGCTCTCAATCCATCTTTTATACCCAGTCGGAGGAGAGGAATTAGACATGGATTGAATCCAACCAGGGTCAGCAGGCCATGCTGTTTCTGAGAGCCTAGATGCCGTCTGGGCCGAGCTCAATCTCAATCTCACCCAACACCATTAACACTCCACCACCATCCACCTCCTTTCAAAACCTTGTCTGATTGGATCGACAGCAGTGTCAGAGCTAGACAATCACACAGGTGCATCAAATAGCAATGCAGTCACGACTTCTATTACAACAGCACTTAGCCATGAACACTGGACAAAACAAACACGTCGAGAGAAGGTTTACACATACAGAATAGCAGAGTGGCCGTTACATAATAGGTAATTACGTAAGGGAGTGTTAGTGCTGATTATGTGCTCAGAGGAAAGATGGCTTACCATGGGGAGCAGGGAGTAGCGAATGCTGAAGCCGGGCTCGGAGGGGAAGTACTCATCAGATATGAATCGCACCCGGATCTGACCGCCTTTGGACATGTGGCTGTCAGGTACCTGGGACCCGCACCAGCGGCCCAAGATGGTGTTCTCAGATGGCTCCTCGATCTCCACAAAATCATACCTGGAAAAAGGCGAGAGAGAGAGAAAGAAAGAGCAAGTGAGACAGAGAGAGATGGAAAAAGAGAGGGCTTTGGCTCAATGTGTGTGGTCCCCTGAATTCACATTGCCATTGGAGACGGGACATAAAGTTGCCGTGCATTGAAAGCGAGCACTTAATGCATATACGTTTCACACCAAACTGGGGCCTGGCACATGTATCTATCCTCTGAGAGCATGAATTGAATTGGTGTGGCGATCTAAAGGGGTTTCATGGTTCCTTCTCTCAAGCTGGGTGTTTCCTTACCCATGTAGCACAACGCTATTTCATAAATTGCTTGTGACTGCTTATTGTGAGGTCAGCTTTGTCCCTCTCGAGCCCTAATACAACCCCACTGAGCTGCATCTGCCCTACACGGCCCCCTCCTGTCTTGTTTTTACCTTGCTCTCCTCCCGCCCATCCATCCATCCAGTTCCCTCTCTCTGAGGAGAAAGGGCTATGCTATAACTAAACGGTTTCTAACGGTGGGGCCTAATGCTCACAGTGTCTCCGCGGGGAGCAATAAAAAAATGAAGAAAAGAGCTGAGCATTGCCTGTGTAATCATTCAGCGATCGACCTCAGGTGGGTTGGGGGAGAGTAGCATTAGCAGCCGTCGCCTTTGGTTAGCGATAATGGGCCTGACGCAGACCCTGGGACAAGCCTATTAGGCTAATGCTGTAATCACATACAGTGCAGTGAAAAAGTATTTGCCCCCTTTCTGAACGTTATCAGATCTTCAACCAAAACCTAATATTATACTGAATAAAAAAGTTGATCAGGCTGTTGATTGTGGCCGGTGGAATGTTTTCCCACTCTTCTTCAATGGCTGTGCGAAGTTGCTGGATATTGGTGGTAACTGGAACACGCTGTTGTACACGTCGATCCAGAGCATCCCAAACATGCTCAATGGGTGACATGTCTGGTGAGTATGCAGGCCATGGAAGAACTGGGACATTTTCAGCTTCCAGGAATTGTGTACAGATTCTTGCGACACTGGGCCGTGCATTATCATGCTGAAACATGAGGTGATGGCGGCAGATGAATGGCATGACAATGGGCCTCTGAATCTCGTCACGGTATCTCTGTGCATTCAAATTGCCATCGATAAAATGCAATTGTGTTCGTTGTCCGTAGCTTATACAGTGAGGGAAAAAAGTATTTGATCCCCTGCTGATTTTGTACGTTTGCCCACTGACAAAGAAATGATCAGTCTACAATTTTAATGGTAGGTTTATTTGAACAGTGAGAGACAGAATAACAAAAAAAAAATCCAGAAGAACGCATGTAAAAAAAATTATAAATTGATTTGCATTTTAATGAGGGAAATAAGTATTTGACCCCCTCTCAATCAGAAAGATTTCTGGCTCCCAGGTGTCTTTTATACAGGTAACGAGCTGAGAGTAGGAGCACACTCTTAAAGGGAGTGTTCTTAATCTCAGCTTGTTACCTGTATAAAAGACACCTGTCAACAGAAGCAATCAAACAATCAGATTCCAAACTCTCCACCATGACCAAGACCAAAGAGCTCTCCAAGGATGTCAGGGACAAGATTGTAGACCTACACAACGCTGGAATGGGCTACAAGACCATCGCCAAGCAGCTTGGTGAGAAGGTGACAACAGTTGGTGCGATTATTTGCAAATGGAAGAAACACAAAATAACTGTCAATCTCCCTCGGCCTGGGGCTCCATGCAAGATCTCACCTCGTGGAGTTGCAATGATCATGAGAACGGTGAGGAATCAGCCCAGAACTACACGGGAGGATCTTGTCAATGATCTCAAGGCAGCTGGAACCATATTCACCAAGAAAACAATTGGTAACACACTATGCCGTGAAGGACTGAAATCCTGCAGCGCCCGCAAGGTCCCCCTGCTCAAGAAAGCATATATACAGGCCCGTCTGAAGTTTGCCAATGAACATCTGAATGATTCAGAGGAGAACTGGGTGAAAGTGTTGTGGTCAGATGAGACCAAAATCGAGCTCTTTGGCATCAACTCAACTCGCCGTGTTTGGAGGAGGAGGAATGCTGCCTATGACCCCAAGAACACCATCCCCACCGTCAAACATGGAGGTGGAAACATTATTCTTTGGGGGTGTTTTTCTGCTAAGGGGACAGGACAACTTCACTGCATCAAAGGGACGATGGACGGGGCCATGTACCGTCAAATCTTGGGTGAGAACCTCCTTCCCTCAGCCAGGGCATTGAAAATGGGTAGTGGATGGGTATTCCAGCATGACAATGACCCAAAACACATGGCCAAGGCAACAAAGGAGTGGCTCAAGAAGAAGCACATTAAGGTCCTGGAGTGACCTAGCCAGTCTCCAGACCTTAATCCCATAGAAAATCTGTGGAGGGAGTTGAAGGTTCGAGTTGCCAAACGTCAGCCTCAAAACCTTAATGACTTGGAGAAGATCTGCAAAGAGGAGTGGGACAAAATCCCTCCTGAGATGTGTGCAAACCTGGTGGCCAACTACAAGAAACGTCTGACCTCTGTGATTGCCAACAAGTGTTTTGCCACCAAGTACTAAGTCATGTTTTGCAGAGGGGTAAAATACTTATTTCCCTCATTAAAATGCAAATCAATTTATAACATTTTTGACATGCGTTTTTCTGGATTTTTTTGTTGTTATTCTGTCTCTCAATGTTCAAATAAACCTACCATTAAAATTATAGACTGATCTTTTCTTTGTCAGTGGGCAAACGTACAAAATCAGCAGGGGATCAAATACTTTTTTCCCTCACTGTACCTGCCCACACCATAACCCCACTGCCACCATGGGGCACTCTGTTCACAATGTTGACATCAGCAAACCGCTCACCACACAACGCCATACACATGGTCTGCGGTTGTGAGGCAGGTTGGACGTACTGCCAAATTCTCTAAAACGACGTTGGAGACAGCTTATGGTAGAGAAATGAACATTAAATTATCTGGCTAACTTGAGACATCTGTGGCATTGTGTTGTGTGACAAAACTGCACATTTTAGAGTGGCCTTTTGTTTTCCCCAGCACAATGTTCACCTGTGTAATGATCATACTGTTTAATCACCTTCTTGATATGCCACACGTGTCAGGTGGATGGATTATCTTGGCAAAGGAGAAATGCTAACTAACAGGGATGTAAACAAATTAGTGCACAACATACGCTTTTTGTGCGTATGGAACATTTCTGCAAACTTTTAGCTCAGCACATGAAACATGGGACCAACAATTTACATGTTGTGTTTATATTTTTGTTCAGTGTAGATAAAGGGAACCTGAGTGAACAAATACACATTGTATACCTATTTCATTTATTTAATAACAATTCAAAAGGCACTCTCACATCTGAGCAATTTTTTTGCATGTGCATGGTAACAGTTGAATAAGATGAGAAAAAAAAAGAAACCATCACACTGCACACACAAAAAAAATATTTGCACTCTTATGTAGACATAGCTCCACCCACATCCATTCCATGCATCGAATGGGGTTGGAGTCGAGGGAGTGTTACCAAATATAACAATGTGCATTTCATAATTTTCTAATAAAGTGTGTACATAAAACGTATTAAACACATCTGTAAAACCACAATGGTCCTCATTGACCACCAAGCAAGTTTTCATAAATCATTGGGTACAGCGCAAGAAAAACGACAGATTAATCTGAAATGGGGGCATTAATTCATGTTCACATTTACAACATAACATACATAGGCATTTCATCATTAAGACCTTTAGGAAATAATGTCTGGAGGGTGAAAATCCAAAAACATTCTCTTTTGCTCAGAGTATTATTTATATCACCTCCCCTGTCTGATATCTTAACTTTCTCTATGCCACAAAATCTAAAAGGTAGAAATGTCATGTTTTTGGTCATTAAAATGTACTGCGATTGGATAATCCCTGTCGTTTCTCCTGATTGAACTTTTATGTTAACTAATTCTCTGCTACAGAGAACTAGAGGTTTTACCTACATAACACACCCCACATGGACATTTATTGCTTGTCCATGTATATATTCTTAAATTCCATTCCTTACTAGATTTGAGTGTATTGGGTATATGTTGTGAAATTGTTAGATATTACTTGTTAGATATTACTGCACTGTCGGAGCTAGAAGCACAAGCATTTCCCTACACCCGCAATAACATCTGCTAAACACGTGTATGTGACAAATAAAATTTGATTTGATTTGACGGACATATAATCATGTAGATAACATGGGTGGTGGTGCACATAATAATGTCATTTATTTGGAACCGTTTTCCTGTATGTGCATGGCCGAAATATTCACACTTCATCATACTGTTGCACTGTCTGCAACCTCTGCATTTATAGCTACCATTCGGAAGAGCCTGGCTGATTTTCTTTTGTGGCTGGCAGTTGGCATGGACCAATTTATTGCATAGATTGCGACCTCTCCTATATACAATAAGTGGGGGATTCTTAAATTCAGCTGGCAAAGCTGGGTCCGATGATAAAACATGCCAGTGTTCCTTGACAGCATCTCCCACTTTGCGCGAGTTCAAAGTATATGTGGTGGTGAACATTACAGTGTTCTTTAGCTCTAGTGGGTCTTTTTTGTAGCAGTTCATCTCGTGTTTTCCCCAATGCCAAATCAAGAGCTTCATCTACACGTTGTGGAGAGTAGCCTCTTCTTAGAAACCTATTGCGCATCTCCGCTGCTTTTTCTATATAGTCCTCTGTTGAGTGTCATATACATTGGGGAAAAAAAGTATTTAGTCAGCCACCAATTGTGCAAGTTCTCCCACTTAAAAAGATGAGAGAGGCCTGTAATTTTCATCATAGGTACACGTCAACTATGACAGACAAAATGAGAAAAATTAATCCAGAAAATCACATTGTAGGATTTTTAATGAATTTATTTGCAAATTATGGTGGAAAATAAGTATTTGGTCAATAACAAAAGTTTCTCAATACTTTGTTATATACCCTTTGTTGGCAATGACACAGGTCAAACATTTTCTGTAAGTCTTCACAAGGTTTTCACACACGGTTGTTGGAATTTTGGCCCATTCCTCCATGCAGATCTCCCCTAGAGCAGTGATGTTTTGGGGCTGTTGCTGGGCAACACGGACTTTCAACTCCCTCCAAAGATTTTCTATGGGGTTGAGATCTGGAGACTGGCTAGGCCACTCCAGGACCTTGAAATGCTTCTTACGAAGCCACTCCTTCGTTGCCTGGGCGGTGTGTTTGCGATCATTGTCATGCTGAAAGACCCAACCACGTTTCATCTTCAATTACCTTGCTGATGGAAGGAGGTTTTCACTCAAAATCTCACGATACATGGCCCCATTCATTCTTTCCTTTACACGGATCAGTCGTCCTGGTCCCTTTGCAGAAAAACAGCCCCAAAGCATGATGTTTCCACCCCCATGCTTCACAGTAGGTATGGTGTTCTTTGGATGCAACTCAGCATTCTTTGTCCTCCAAACACGACGAGTTGAGTTTTTACCAAAAAGTTATATTTTGGTTTCATCTGACCATATGACATTCTCCCAATCCTCTTCTGGATCATCCAAATGCACTCTAGCAAACTTCAGACGGGCCTGGACATGTACTGGCTTAAGCAGGGGGACACGTCTGGCACTGCAGGATTTGAGTCAGTGGCGGCGTAGTGTGTTACTGATGGTAGGCTTTGTTATTTTGGTCCCAGCTCTCTGCAGGTCATTCACTAGGTCCCCCCGTGTGGTTCTGGGATTTTTGCTCACCGTTCTTGTGATCATTTTGACCCCACGGGGTGAGATCTTGTGTGGAGCCCCAGATCGAGGGAGATTATCAGTGGTCTTGTATGTCTTCCATTTCCTAATAATTGCTCCCACAGTTGATTTCTTCAAACCAAGCTGCTTACCTATTGCAGATTCAGTCTTCCCAGCCTGGTGCAGGTCTACAATTTTGTTTCTGGTGTCCTTTGACAGCTCTTTGGTCTTGGCCATAGTGGAGTTTGGAGTGTGACTGTTTGAGGTTGTGGACAGGTGTCTTTTATACTGATAACAAGTTCAAACAGGTGCCATTAATACAGGTAACGAGTGGAGGACAGAGGAGCCTCTTAAAGAAGAAGTTACAGGTCTGTGAGAGCCAGAAATCTTGCTTGTTTGTAGGTGACCAAATACTTATTTTCCACCATAATTTGCAAATAAATTCATAAAAAATCCTACAATGTGATTTTCCGGATTTTTTTTTTCAATTTCTCTGTCATAGTTGACGTGTAACTATGATGAAAATGACAGGCCTCTCTCATCTTTTTAAGTGGGAGAACTTGCACAATTGGTAGCTGACTAAATACTTTTTTTCCCCACTGTATAAATTTTTTGTGTTATTTCTTCACTCAGTTTCCTTTTATCTAATATTAGGTTTTGGTTGAAGATCTGATAATATTTATTGTCACAAATATGCACAAATAGAGAAAATCAAAAAGGAGCAAATCGTTTTTCATGGCACTGTACATCTATTGTTGAGCTGTGGATTCACTTTTTAATTAAACCTGTGCTCATTAGCGATTGCATAGTGCTCCACTCACAACGACTCCTCTTGGCTCCTCAAATAAGAGTTACTTTGCCCGTGCCCTGTAAACAAAATGTTTACAAAGTTGTATTACAGATGATTAAAATGCAATCATCAGTACTTTACTTAGGATTACATTACCACTTTGAGGAGTTGAGTAGAAGGGAAACAATTGGGAGAAATGTGCATCTGTGATTGTGTTTTGAATAATGTCTCATCAGACCACAACTTTCTCCCATTCCTCCTCTGGATCATCAGATGGTCATTGGCAAACATCAGACAGGGCTGGACATGCGCTGGCTTGAGCAGGGGGACCTTGCGTGCGCTGCAAGATTTTAATCCATGACGGCGTAGTGTGTTACTAGTGGTTTTCTTTGAGACTGTGGTCCCAGCACTCTTCAGGTCATTGACCAGGTCCTGCCGTGTAGTTCTGGGCTGATCCCTCACCTTCCTCATGATCATTGATGCCCCACGAGGTGAGATCTTGCATGGAGCCCCAGACCGAGGGTGATTGACCGTCATCTTGAACTTCTTCCATTTTCTAATAATTGCGGCAACAGTTGTTGTCTTCTCACCAAGCTGCTTGCCTATTGTCCTGTAGCCCATCCCAGCCTTGTGCAGGTCTACAATTTTATCCCTGATGTCCCTACACAGCTCTCTGGTCTTGGCTATTGTGGAGAGGTTGGAGTCTGTTTGATTGAGTGTGTGGACAGGTGTCTTTTATACAGGTAACGAGTTCAAACAGGTGCAGTTAATACAGGTAATGAGTGGAGAACAGGAGGGCTTCTTAAAGAAAAACTAACAGGTCTGTGAGAGCTGGAATTCTTATTGGTTGGTAGGTGATCAAATACTTATGTCATGCAATAAAATGCAAATTAATCCCTGCTGCAGTGTGTGCAAACATGGTCAAGACCTACAGGAAACATATGATCTCTGTAATTGCAAACAATGGTTTCTGTACCAAATATTAAGTTCTGCTTTTCTGATGTATCAAATACTTATGTCATGCAATAAAATGCAAATTAATTACTTAAAAATCATACAATGTGATTTTCTGGATTTTTGTTTTAAATTCCGTCTCTCACAGTTGAAGTGTACCTATGACAAAAACTACAGACCTCTACATGCTTTGTAAGTAGGAAAACCTGCAAAATCGGCAGTGTATCAAATACTTGTTCTCTCCACTGTACATATCCTTTAAAAAAATATATATTTCCCTTTATTACTTTCCAACCCCACCATCCCCTCCCTAATTGGAGTAAACTAGTGAACAACATTGCTTAGGCCTCTACTTCATGCTTATACATACTATATACATTTTATGGACACAGTCAATAATTATATTTTGTTTGTTTTTACTCCTGAACTTCCTCCGATCATTTTCATTATGTCCATCTGGTATGTTTCTATATGGCATATCTTTCTAACTGTGCTCTTTCACAAAAGCTCACAATATATAACCTATACACTTATTATGGACACAGCATGTCTTACACTAGTTATCTTGTTGTTATTAGTTGTTGTTATTAGTCCCATCCTTCAGCTCCATTCAACACCTCCCATCTATCTCTTAACACCATCCATATTGGATTTCTATTTGCCATATATTTTTCAACTGTACTGTGATGTTTTACAAAAGTTCTGAACCTTTCTATTCTCATAGTTTCTACAGTTTTTGAATTGAAAATAAACATCTTTGCTAAAAGTATTATTATATTATTGATCGATTGACTATGACTTTTCAGATCACCCAGTAGTGCTATCTGCAGGGTCAGCTCCATGCAAATATTGCAATTCTTCAGCCATTCCTGGACCTGTGTCCAGAAACAAGCTACAAATGGACAGTACCAAAACGGCAGGTAGCTTAGTGGTTAAGAGCGTTGTACCAGTAACCGAAAGGTCGCTGGTTCTAATCCCCAAGCCGACTAGGTGAAAAATCTGTCAATGTGCCCTTGAGCAAGGCACTTAACCCTAATTGCTCCTGTAAGTCGCTCTGGATAAGAGCGTCTGCTAAATGACCAAAAAAAAACAAAAAAAAACAAATGATCTAATGATTCTGTCTCTTCACAGCCAAATCTGCAAAGCTGGGAAGATTGTATCCCCCATACAAGGCACACATGTTAATTGAAACGCATTCCAGGTGACAACCTCATGAAGCTGGTTGAGAGAATGCCAAGAGTGTGCAAAGCTGTCATCAAGGGAAAGGGTGGCTACTTTGAAGAATCTCAAATATAAAATATATTTGGATTTGTTTAACACTTTTTTGGTTACTACATGATTCCATATGTGTTATTTCATAGTTTTGATGTCTTCACTATTATTCTACAATGTAGAAAATAGTAAAAATAAAGAAAACCCTGGAATGAGTAGGTGTGTCCAAACCTTTGACTGGTACTGTATAAGTCACATTCAAACAGTCATTAGGCCGCAACTAATTTACAAATTTTATTCAGTACCTATCTTTTCCATTCATTTTTATTTGAGACATATAGTTGGATCTACACAACCAATGGTGTGGGATTTTTACTTGCCTCAACATTACACCATCTTTGAGGCCTGAAAACACATTTTGATTTAGAAGTGGTCCTCTGTAGCTCAGCTGGTAGAGCACGGCGCTTGTAACGCCAAGGTAGTGGGTTCGATCCCCGGGACCACCCATACACAAAAATGTATGCACGCACGACTGTAAGTCGCTTTGGATAAAAGCGTCTGCTAAATGGCATATTATTATTATTATATTATAAGTGCACTATCCCTATAAAATACATGTTGTAACAGTACACACACCTTGCAATAAGAATCATTAGTAGCAGTGGAGGCTCCTCAGAGGAGGAAGGGGAGGTCCATCCTCCTCAGTGAATTTCATAAAAATGTAAATATTGAAACATTAAAAAAGTTATCCTTTTAAAATAAAACTATACTAAATATATTCAAATGTCACCAAATAATTTATTGAAACACACTGTTTTGCAATAAAGGTCTACAGTAGCCTTAAAAGCACTCTGTAGGGTAGCACCATGGTGTAGCCGGAAGACAGCTAGCTTCTATCGTCCTATGGGTACATTGACATCAATACAAAACCTAGGAGGCTCATGGTTCTCACCCCCTTCCATAGACTTAAACAGTAATTATGGCAACTTCCGGAGGACATCCTCCAACCTATCAGAGCTTTTGCAGCATGAACTGACATGTTGTCCACCCAATCAAAGGATCAGAGAATGAATCTAGTACTGAAAGCATAAGCTACAGCGTGCATAAAATGTGGTGAGTAGTTTACTCAAAGAGAGAGAAAGACAATAGTTGAACTGTTTTGAATAAATTCATTTCTTCCAAAATTAAGGAGAAGCAAGAGTGAGAGAGAGTGAGAGAGAGAGAGAGAGAGAGAGAGAGAGAGAGAGAGAGAGAGAGAGAGAGAGAGAGAGAGAGAGAGAGAGAGAGAGAGAGAGAGAGAGAGAGAGAGAGAGAGAGAGAGAGAGAGAGAGAGAGAGAGAGAGAGAGAGAGAGAGATATTTGGATATATTTTTAAAACTTTCCCTTTTCACCTAGTTAGCAAATGCAGCTAGCTAGTTTAGCCTACTCAAACACCCGACTCAAACAGAGAGAGATGCTATGCTAGCTAGCTGGCTATGGCTATCCAACACTGGATCTCTTCCAAGTCAAGGTAAGCTTTTGGTTTTATAAATGTATTGCCACTGGAGCCCACCGGTTTAACTGCTAAACTGTTTTCTAACTGTACACTATACTGCATGATTGTAGCGGGTTTACTAACGTGTTAGTTCTAGTAGCTATGTTGACTATGACATGATAACAATGTGTGTAGCAGTAAGCGCTCATGATATGAAGGTTTGGCTTGGAAAGTTTTTTTTGCCTGGTCACAGACAGCTGATATGTTGTGCACTGAAGTCCACAAGCGAAGGGAAAAGGTGAGAGGAGGAGAGAGCGTAGATAGTTGCGAGATGGAATTATATAACGAGCAAAGTGATCATGTTGTTTTAATTTGGCTGCTATGAAAGTGAACTGTGTTTGCGTGTGATCAGGGGTGTATTCATTCCGCCGATTCTGCTGAAAATTGTTTCTTAAGCGGAAGCAAACGGGGATAAACATACCTGCATTTGTCCAATAGAAACTCTCATTTGCAACTGTTGGACTAATGATTACCCCCTTAATCAGCTAGATGCAGGCAAGAGTGTGCAAGGCAGTATTGAATGTTTCACTGTCTATCACCTTGATTACTCAAAATTCTCTCGACAAGTGCACCTACGTTGTAAACTTTCATTCATAGGCTAGGCTGTAGTAACCTCATCATGGGTATAGGAACGATTAGACTATCATGTAGTAGTCTAAAGCTATCGATGTTACATTGAGCCGGGTGAATGGAATATGAATGACTGTCATCCAATTTGCTGTAATAGAAATAAGGCCATGGTCATAAAAAAACGGCACTGACCGCCACTGATTAGCAGTCAATATTCTGCCTTTCTTTCCTGACACAGTTTAGATGACTGTGAAGCAGGAGGGTGCACTCTAGGATCAAACAGCTGACAGCCCCATTGTGGCAGATGGGTCATCTATAATGCGGTGCAACCTGTTTATTACATAGTTTCATGTGTTCGATCCTACATGTTCAACATCCCCTGTTTCGGATTTGCAAATCCACCGACATACATGCATCACTCTCACACATTGTTTATAGAAATACAGTAACAGTGCCAAGTGTCTCAAGTGTCTCTGTGCTGCTACGCCTACCGACACGTTTCGAGAGGTGAAAAACACTCAAATATGACTTTTCTCCCCGCTGGATTTAGGCAGAATGTTTTTTCATCCCCCCTTAGACAAGAATAATAGTAGCTGAGCATCTGAACTACTGAAAATCTTACTCATCTTGAGGATGACTGCTCGCTGGAGGCTCTCTCTCTCGCTCTCTTTTCAGCACCTTTTCTCCACCCTTTTATTTGTTTTATCCCAGGCTACTGCTGCTGATTAGAGAACCAAGGAATTGAGGATTTGTATTCTCTTATTTATTTACTGGTTATTGTGCTGTGAGGCATAGGGTAGAGAACCTTAGCAACATAACGCTTTGTGTGTGAATGTTTTCCTTTCACATATTTCAGCTTGGATAGGATTCCTATGGGGGTGCACTGAATTAATTTTTCAACAGACTAGGAGAGAGACCGTGGATGTACATGATGAGGTGGAAGGGGGTAGAGCTGACAAGAGGGTGTGTGTGTGCGGGTGTTTGTAAGAGACAGAGAGGGAGAGAGAGAAGCAGAGAGGGGAGGAGGAGACCGACAGAGACAGCGATTGGGAGAGAGAGAGAGAGAAAGAGAGTGAGAGTGTGTGTGTGAGAGAGAGACTTGTGAAGATATGTCTGCTTCTGCTTGTGTGTGCATACAGTCATTTGTTTGACATGCCTGCCAACCTGATCAAATAAAACGTGTTCTCTGCCCCTGCTGGAAAATGAAAAATGAGAGAGGTAGACGTGGCAATGACTTGTATGACCCTCCATGAGGATGTTGTTATTGTCTGCTCCCCTCCTCGGGAAACTAGTGCAGTCTTGTATGGAGGAATGGCCGGCACAAATGCTGTCAATCCCACCACAGTGACCCCATTCATCAAAAGATGTCCACCCACCCAAGACGGCTGAACGTAGGGTCAAATTACCAGGACTGAAACCCCTGGATGGTTATTCTGCCCCCCTTTGGTTCTTCTGACGCCAGAATCAGCTTTGCTTTTTTTTTTTTTTTATCACCCTTTTATGTCATCATAGGAGAGATTAAGGGCTGTGGCAGGGAGAGATGATCTAGGATCAGCCTGAGTATGATGACAACACATCTCTGGGGATCTGGCTGGATGTGGCACTGTCATGTCATACATCATAACTGCCATCAGGCGGCTCTCCAACAATAGCCAGCCACTCTCTGTCCTCTCTCCCTCTCCCTCTGCTTTCTACAGGATATCTTCATACCAACCAAGAAGTCAGACCTGCTGTATTGATATCGGGACGCTAAGTATAATACATGAAGGAAATCGATCACGGACCGGTTCAGCACTGCTGTTCCTAATGAATAGTAACAGAGACAAAGATAGCCGGTAATTGAAAAGGGGGTATTAAAACAAATAAGGGGGGTCTAGGGTGTCTAAGACCAGTCACAGACTTTATCTCCTTAGGAGGAAGACCTCTCTATCATTTTGTCCAATTACACGGCCCGTCCGCAGGGAAATCGCCGCCTACAAAATATGTGCCCATGCCGTATGGCTGCGGCAGCCTTGGCAAAACAAATCACTCGGTCGCTGTGCTTTTCAATATTCATCAGCCGCCACACGGGGAAAAAGGCAATTTCACAAATGGGCCCGGTTTGACTATAAATCTTAAAAAATGGACCACAACACATCCACGACATGTCATGCTCCCCGGGCACAGCCTCTGCATGCTAACTGAACTGGGTAGTGTCCAAGCTGGCTAAAGAATAGAGAAAGACTAGATAAACTACTACCACTGTATATAGAGTTACACAGTATAGGCCTAAATAAAAATAAAAAACATTTTAGTCATTTAGCAGACGCTCTTATCCAGAGCGACTTACAGTTAGTGAGTGCATACATTTTTCAGTATACTGCACCCTATTGCCGTTGTACATCCTGTATTCCACCGCATTCTTATTGGCAGACTAAATAGCCTTGGTTTCTCAAATGACTGCCTCGCATGGTGCATGGTTCACCAACTACTTCTCAGATAGAGTTCAGTGTGTCAAATCGGAGGGCCTGTTGTCTGGACCTATGGCAGTCTCTATGGGGGTGCCACAGGGTTCAATTCTTGGGCCGACACTTTTCTCTGTGTATATCAATGATGTCGCTCTTGTTGCTGGTGACTCTCAGATCCACCTCTACGCAGACGACACCATTTTGTATACATCTGGCCCTTCATTGGACACTGTGTTAACAAACCTCCAAACGAGCTTCAATGCCATACAACACTCCTTCAGTAGCCTCCAACTGCTCTTAAACACTAGTAAAACTAAATGCATGCTTTTCAATCGAACGCTGCTGGCACCCGCCCACCCGACTAGAATCACCACTCTCGACGGGTCTGACCTAGAGTATGTGGACAACTACAAATACCTAGGTGTCTGGTTAGACTGTAAACTCAACTTCCAGACTCACATAAAGAATCTCCAATCCAAAGTTAAATCTAGAATCGGCTTCCTATTTCGCAACAAAGCCTCCTTACATTTATGCTGCCAAACATGCCCTCGTAAAACTGACTATCCTACCGATCCTTGACTTCGGCGATGTCATTTACAAAATAGCCTCCAACACTCTACTCAGCAAATTGGATGTAGTCTATCACAGTGCCATCCGTTTTGTCTCCAAAGCCCCATACACTACCCACCACTGTGACCTGTACGCTCTTGTTGGCTGGTCCTCACTACATGTTCGTCGTCAAACCCACTGGCTCCAGGCCATCTATAAATCACTGCTAGGCAAATCCCCGCCTTATCTTAGCTCATTGGTCACCATAGCAGCACCCACCCGTAGTCTGCGCTCCAGCAGGTATATCTCACTGGTCATTCCCAAAGCCAACACCTCCTTTGGCCGCCATTCCTTCCAGTTCTCTGCTGCCAATGACTGGAACGAATTGCAAAAATCTCTGAAGCTGGAGACTCTTATCTCCCTCAATAACTTTAAGCATCAGTTGTCAGAGCACCTTACCGATCACTGCACCTGTACACAGCCCATCTGAAATTAGCCCACCCAACTACCTCATCCCTATATTGTTATTTATTTTGCTCTTTTGCACCCCAGTATCTCTATTTGCACATAATCTCTTGCACATCTAGCATTCCAGTGTTAATACTATTGTAATTATTTTGCACTATAGCCTATTTATTGACTTACCTCCATAACTTGCTACATTTGCACACACTGTATATATATTTTCTGTTGTATTTTTGACTTTATGTTTTTTACCCCATATGTAACTCTGTGTTGTTTTTATTGCACTGCTTTGCTTTATCTTGGCCAGGTCGCAGTTGTAAATGAGAACCTGTTCTCAACTGGCTTACCTGGTTAAATAAAGGTGAAATAAAAATAAAATAAATAAAAATAAAAGTATTTAATTTAGTGATTAAATGGCATGGTACATCCATCAGGTATACCCTAAGGCGAAACACAACATGCAGACATACACTACATGACCAAAAGTATGTGGACACCTACTTATTAAACATCTCATTCCAAAATCATGGGCATTAATATGGAGTTGGTCCCCCCTTTGCTGCTATAACAGCCTCCACTCTTCTGGGAAGGCTTTCCACTAGATGTTGGAACATTGCTGCGGGGACTTGCTTCCATTCAGCCACAAGAGCATTAGTGAGGTCGGGCACTGATGTTGGGAGATTAGGCCTGGCTCGCAGTCGGCATTCCAATTCATCCCAAAGCTGTTAGATGGGGTTGAGATCAGGGCTCTGTGCAGGCCAGTCAAGTTCTTCCACACCGATCTCGACAAACCATTTCTGTATGGACCTAATTTTGTCCACGGGGGCATTGTCATACTGAAACAGGAAAGCGCCTTCCCCAAACTGTTGCCACAAAGTTGGAAGCACAGAATCATCTAAAATTGCATTGTATGCTGTAGTGTTAAGATTCCCCTTCACTGGAACTAAGGGGCCTAGCCCGAACCATGAAAAACAGCCATTATTCCTCCTCCACCAAACTTTACAGTTTGCACTATGCATTAGGGCAGGTAGCGTTCTCTTGGCATCCGCCAAACCCAGATGGTGAAGCGTGATTCATCACTCAAGATAACGCATTTCCACTGCTCCAGAGTCCAATGGTGGCGAGCTTGCCATTGCGCATGGTGATCTTAGGCTTGTGTGCGGCTGCTCAGCCATGGAATAACTATATGGTATTACAGTGCTCTATTGCTCTATAATACTATGTAGACATATACTTGTGTACTGTAGCTTTAAATCAGCTAACTTCCTCTTCAGAGCTCATTCCCACTACATGCAATCTGAAGAAAGGCAACATACAGTAAGAAAGATGAAGCTCATCTGTATGTTGCCGTTCTTCAGATTGCATGTAGTGGGAATGAGCTCTGAAGAGGAAGTTAGCTGATTTAAAGCTACAGTACCCAAGTTCACCACTAGACGGAGTAGAGCAATAGAGCACTATAATACTATGTACAGATAGACATATAGTTATCAGAACACTCCTCGCCTGGTATAAATAACTTTTATGCCCCTATTTCTTTTTTGAGGAGTAGGAAGACTTCGGAGACAGGTCTGAAGTAGAGTTAACGAAAGTATGTACTAAGCTGACATGATAAGAGAACTAAGCTACTTAGAAGAAGAGCATCATAGGGTTACACCTGAAGTAGCTAGAAGAAAAGCAGAGGTAAAGGCTGGGTAGCTATATGTCTATTTGTACATAGTATTATAGTGCTCTATTGCGCTACTCTGAGTTACTGCGAACTTGGGTACTGTAGCTTTAAATCAGCTAACTTCGTGTTCAGAGCTCATTCCCACTACAAGCGATCTGAAGAACAACAACATACAGATGAGCTTCATATTTCTTACATACTAAGCCTTGGATAAAGATACATCTGTAAGTACGCACCTTTTGTTTTTGAGTCATTAGTACATGCTTTCGTTAATTCCACCTGTGCTTTCTAGAAGATTACATTTTTTACGTTTAATGTAGCCTTTAGAGTTGCGATGATGCTAAGCTAATGTGTGCTAAATAATCACCATAGAGAATACATGTTAGCTATCTTTTTGACATGCAACTTAGCTTCCGTTACGTTATAATGTACTGGCTAATGTGAGTGACTAGGTATCTTTATGTTACAAGATGATACCGTTGTAATTATGCTGTATGTAAACATAATATGTGTATAGCTGTTTTAGTCATTTTCTGGCACTTTTCCAGTCAGGTAAATTGTCATCCTTCTGCAATGTCATGTTGACTAGCTAGGCCTATTGTATTGTTAGCTTGTGATGGTTCATGCACCGGAGTCAGACTATTCTTTATATGTATGCATTGATGTATGAATGTGTACAGATCATTTTCTAATAATATTGTCACACCCTGACTCAGGGGACTCTTATATGTTGAGTCAGGGTGTGAATATTTTATGTTCTGTTTTCTATGTTTCAGTCTAGGTGTTGTATATCTATGTTAGGCCGGGTGTGATTCCCAATCAGAGACAGTTGTTGCTCGTTGTCTCTGATTGGGGATCATACTTAGGCAGCCTATTGGCACTTGTTAGTTGTGGGATCTTGTTCCGTGTGTAGGCTTGTTTTGTGTTCAGCCTTAGGACTTCACGTTTGGTTTGGTTTATTGTTTTGTTGTATGTTTATCGGTGAAATAAACATGTACGCATTTCACGCTGCCCCTTGGTCTGACCCGTCCTTAAACGAACGTGACAGAAGATACCACCAAACACGGACCAAGCAGCGTGCCCAGGAGCAGACAGCCTGGACATGGGAGGAGATCCAGGACGGAAAGGGATCCTGGACAAGGGAGGATATTCAAGCTGGGATGGATCGCCGTCCTTGGGAGGAGACAGTGGAGGCCCGGTATAGAGAGGAGCAACGGCAACGCAGAAGGCGCCAGCTGAGGAAGAAGCCCGAGAGACAGCCCCAATAAAAACATTTTGGGGGGCTAAAGGGGTGGTCGGGGAGCGATGGAGAAGAGCCCCGACCACTGCACTCGTGGGGACTCAGGGTGGAGTCCAAACGGGAGGAGGACTGGGTGCAGAGAGTGAAAGACTGGTACAGTCGGAGATCTCTTGACGTCAGTTCCCAGTCCGGTACACCCCGTGCCTGCGTCTCGCACCAAGCCAGTGGTGCGTGTCGCCAGTCCGGCCCGGCCCGGCCCGTTCCTGCTCCTCGCACGAAGCCAGTGGTGCGTGTTCCCAGTCCGGCCCGGCCTGTTCCTGCTCCTCGCACCAAGCCAGTGGTGCGTGTCGCCAGTCCGGTCTGGCCCGTGCCTGCTCCTCGCACCAGACCAGTAGTGCGTGTGTCCAGTTCGGCACGGCCCGTGCCCGTTCCACCGGTGCCTGATCCAGCTCCGGTCAGCTGCTCCACTCCGGAGACAGAGCAATCCACTCGACCGGGGTCCAGTCCAGCTCCGGTCAGCGGCTCCACTCCGGAGCCAGAGCAGTCCGCTCCACCGGGGTCCAGTCCAGTTCTGGTCAGCTGCTCCACTCCGGAGCCAGAGCAGTCCGCTCCAACGGTGCCCAGTCCAGCTCCGGTCAGCGTCTCCACTCCAGAGCCAGAGTAGTCCGCTCCACCGGTGCCCGGTCCAGCTCCGGTCAGCGGCTCCAGTCCGGAGCCTGAGCAGTCCGCTCCACCGGCGCCTGGTCCAGCTCCGGTCAGCGGCTCCAGTCCAGACCCAGACGTCAGCCCCTCTCCAGGTTCGGGGTCTCCCACACCAGGGTCCAGACAGGGCTTGGAGTATCGTGGGAGGAAGGAGAGGGGAAGCAGCGCGCCGAGGTCCAGACCAGACCAGGGGCGCAACAGGGAGGCGGAGAGTATGTGGTCGTCACGCCCGGAGCCAGATCAGCCTCCGAGGCGGAATGCCCACCCGGCCCCTACCCTGTTATGTAAAGGTTGTGCGGTCGGAGTCCGCACCTTTGGGGGGGGGGACTCTTATATGTAGAAAACAGAACATAGAATATTCACGCCCTGACTCAGGGGACTCTTATATGTTGAGTCAGGGTGTGAATATTCTATGTTCTGTTTTCTATGTTTCAGTCTAGGTGTTGTATATCTATGTTAGGCCAGGTGTGATTCCCAATCAGAGACAGCTGTCGCTCGTTGTCTCTGATTGGGGATCATACTTAGGCAGCCTATTGGCACTCGTTAGTTGTGGGATCTTGTTCCGTGTGTAGGCTTGTTTTGTGTTCAGCCTTAGGACTTCCCGTTTGGTTTGGTTTATTGTTTTGTTGTATGTTTATCGGTGAAATAAACATGTACGCATTTCACGCTGTGCCTTGGTCTGACACGTCCTTAAACGAACGTGACAAATACTTCTTTATTCTATTCTTTATTTTATACACCTGTCAGCAACGGGTGTGCTGAAATAGCCAAATCCACTAATATGAAGGGGTGTCCACATCCTTTTGTATATATAGTGTAGCTATATTTTCTATATGTTGCATTTGTATTATAATATACAGTGGGGAGAACAAGTATTTGATACACTGCCGATTTTGCAGGTTTTCCTACTTACAAAGCATGTAGAAGTCTGTAATTTTTATCATAGGTACACTTCAACTGTGAGAGACAGAATCTAAAACAAAAATCCAGAAAATCACATTGTATGATTTTTAAGTAATTAATTTGCATTTTATTGCATGACATAAGTATTTGATCACCTACCAACCAGTAAGAATTCCGGCTCTCACAGACCTGTTAGTTTTTCTTTAAGAAGCCCTCCTGTTCTCAACTCATTACCTGTATTAACTGCACCTGTTTGAACTCGTTACCTGTATAAAAGACACCTGTCCACACACTCAATCAAACAGACTCCAACCTCTCGACAATGGCCAAGACCAGAGAGCTGTGTAAGGACATCAGGGATACAATTGTAGACCTGCACAAGGCTGGGATGGGCTACAGGACAAGAGGCAAGCAGCCTGGTGAGAAGGCAACAACTGTTGGCACAATTATTAGAAAATGGAAGAAGTTCAAGATGACGGTCAATCACCCTCGGTCTGGGGCTCCATGCAAGATCTCACCTCGTGGGGCATCAATGATCATGAGGAAGGTGAGGGATCAGCCCAGAACTACACAGCAGGACCTGGTCAATGACCTGAAGAGAGCTGGGACCACAGTCTCAAAGAAAACCATTAGTAACACACTACGCCGTCATGGATTAAAATCCTGCAGCGCACGCAAGGTCCCCCTGCTCAAGCCAGCGCATGTCCAGGCCCGTCTGAAGTTTGCCAATGACCATCTGGATGATCCAGAGGAGGAATGGGAGAAGGTCATGTGGTCTGATGAGACAAAAATATAGCTTTTTGGTCTAAACTCCACTCGCCGTGTTTGGAGGAAGAAGAAGGATGAGTACAACCCCAAGAACACCATCCCAACCGTGAAACATGGAGGTGGAAACATCATTCTTTGGGGATGCTTTTCTGCAAAGGGGACAGGACGACTGCTCCGTATTGAGGGGAGGATGGATGGGGCCATGTATAGCGAGATCTTGGCCAACAACCTCCTTCCCTCAGTAAGAGCATTGAAGATGGGTCGTGGCTGGGTCTTCCAGCATGACAACTACCCGAAACACACAGCTAGGGCAACTAAGGAGTGGCTCCGTAAGAAGCAACTCAAGGTCCTGGAGTGGCCTAGCCAGTCTCCAGACCTGAACCCAATAGAAAATATTTGGAGGGAGCTGAAAGTCCGTATTGCCCAGCGACAGCCCCGAAACCTGAAGGATCTGGAGAAGATCTGTATGGAGGAGTGGGCCAAAATCCCTGCTGCAGTGTGTGCAAACCTGGTCAAGACCTACAGGAAACGTATGATCTCTGTAATTGCAAACAAAGGTTTCTGTACCAAATATTAAGTTCTGCTTTTCTGATGTATCAAATACTTATGTCATGCAATAAAATGCAAATTAATTACTTAAAAATCATACAATGTGATTTTCCATCTCTCACAGTTGAAGTGTACCTATGATAAAAATTACAGACCTCTACATGCTTTGTAAGTAGGAAAGCCTGTAAAATCGGCAGTGTATCAAATACTTGTTCTCCCCACTGTATATCTTACAGTTGTATGTACAGTATGTTATATGCATATTTTACATGTGTTTATGTTTATGATCTTACTTGCATATTCCATCCTCTGGGTCTTCCAGGCCAAACCTCTCGTCGAAGGTTAACTGGATTCTCATGTTGTCATTGGAGGCCACTAGTCTCCAGACCAACACGGTACTCCTGGGGTAGGTGAGTGGGAAGTCCGGACTATGGATCACTCCCTCTCCTGTGACGGTGATTATCTTCTCATGCTGGGAACCTTGTACTCCTTGGAAAAATATTTGGGAAATGGGAATGTTACTTTTATGTTATATTTACATTGGTAGAAGAGTTGTTTGAGATAAGATGAAAGATTGTGTAAAGATGAATAGGAATGGTCAACTTCATCCATGCTGGGGTTGTAATTGTGGTTTTATTAAAGATGTTGGCCATTTCAGGACACGGTAGAAACCTACTGATGCACAAGGCTAAGAAAAAAAACTATTTTTGGATGGCCATGTATTGGAATAATGAAATACCATACTTAAAACAATAAACATTGTATTAATTTTTTGGAAATGCAATGGGGTGGAAGCGCCACAACCTCCAATATAATATGATGTTAACACAGAACAAAGTCATGATGATACAGAAGAAAATAAAAATATCTCTGAGGAAAGAGGAAGAATGCACGGACTGTTCTGCCAGGCTAAATATGCGAACACCGAACTGATAAATAATCATTTATTACACAGAGGCTACGAGCTACCAGATAAATTGCTTCTTTATTGAATATTGATTGTCAGAGCCTCTGATAATATTTTATAAGTAATAAATGGGAGTAATAAAAGTATAACTTAATAAATGGTTATGAGACCTTTGTATTGAAATGTGGACTCCACGGTTTTATGTTCTGCTAACGCAGCACTGTTTCAGAGAGTTGCTATGGGGATCAATGAAATAATCCTTGAAGGAATCACCACAGACTACGTTTTTACTCACAAGAAGTTGTTTTCGGGCTGGTAAGAGCGCAAGTATGAAACAATGGGACAAGCATTGAACATGTAAGGTCTGCTTGCGATGTCATTCTCACTATAGTCTCTGTCTGACAAATAATCTACTTTTGTTAATAAAAAAACTGTTAAAACATTGAATGGTCTGAGGGGAAAACACTAAAGCAGGGTCACTTATGATTGGGGCCTTCATACTGTATTTGAGTGGGTCAAAGTTTTCCAGTTTGCCATTCGGCATAGTAAAGCATCGGTCCACTGCCCCTGCCTAAACATTGAATATCACAATATCTATTAAGCTTCATTTATTTAGTGAAGTAAATAATAGCCTGACCACTCCTGTTTGACAAAAGATGAAGTGTTGCTTCAAGAAGCACATGTGTCCTTCCCTATATGGGCAAAGTATTTGAGTGACTTTTACAACCAGAGCAGAAAAAAACAATCTCAAAGCTTCCAAAAAGAAGCACCTCTCTGACACTATCATTTACACAAATCTCTCACCGCTGTCAGCTATGATTCTGCATCTCTTGTCTCCATAAACTCCTGGAAGGACTTTTTAACGAGCTACCCACGCCGGGCCATTTGCCCCCGGGACCTGCGGCCAAGGGGTCTTAAATCACACCCCTCCCGCCACTCCTCTACACTCACTCTCTCCATCAGGGCCTGTCATCTCAAGGAGAATACACTGCCAATACCCCGTCTGTCTGCCAGCCCACCGGCCTATAATTCACTGCCTGCCTCCCACATGAGCCCCCACCATGACACTAATAGCGAGCTGAACCAATCTCCTAAGAAACGGTGTTGTTATGATGTCACATATAGATGTATCAGGGAGATCAGCTTTAAACAGGCAACGTTGAGAAATAATAGGAAGGTAAGCTTTTCCAGATGAACAATTGGATTTTAATTGCGCAGGATAGCATTTCCATTCTCTAATCAAGAGTCAGGCAAAGGCAGAGGGAGACTGTGCAGAACCATGATGTGAAAAGATGCAAGAGTCACAAATCTTACATCTTGCTAAGTTAGCATGATTTAACAAGGAAGGTTATTCAGACCCCTTGACTTTTTCCACATTCTGTTACGTTACAGCCATATTCTAAAATTGATGAAATTATTTTTTCCCCTCATCAATCTACACACAATACATTTTTGCAAATGTATAAAAAAACTAAAACAGAAATATGTTATTTACATAAGTATTCAGACCCTTTGCTATGAGACTCGAAATTTAGCTCAGGTGCATCCTGTTTCCATTGATCCTCCTTGAGATGTTTCTACAACATGATTGGAGTCCACCTGTGATACATTTAATTGATTGGACATGATTTGGAAAGGCACACACCTGTCTATATAAGGTCCCACAGTTGACAGTGCATGTCAGAGCAAAAACCAGGCCATGAGGTCGAAGGAATTGTCCGTAGAGCTCGGAGACAGGATTGTGTCGAGGCACAGATCTGGGGAAGGGTACCAAAACATTTCTGCAGCATTGAAGGTCCCCAAGAACACAATGGCCTCCATCATTCTTCAAATGGAAGAAGTTTGGAACCACCGAGACTCTTCCTAAATGAGCAATCGGTGGAAAAGGGACTTGGTCAGGGAGGTGACCAAGAACCCGATGGTCACTCTGACAGAGCTCCAGAGTTCCTCTGTGGAGATGGGAGAACCTTACAGAAGGACAGCCATCTCTGCAGCACTCCACTAATCAGGCCTTTATGGTAGAGTGGCCAGACGGAAGCCACTCCTCAGTAAAAGGCACATAACAGCCCGCTTGGAGTTTGCCAAAAGGCATCTAAAGACTCTCAGACCATGAGAAACAAGATTCTCTGGTCTGATGAAACCAAGATTGAACTCTTTGGCCTGAATGCCAAGCGTCACGTCTGGAGGAAACCTGGCACCATCCCTACGGTGAAGCATGGTGGTGGCAGCATCATGCTGTGGGTAGGTTTTTCAGCGGCAGGGACTGGGAGACTAGTCAGGACCGAGGGAATGATGAACAGAGCAAAGTACAGAGAGATCCTTGATGAAAACCTGCTCCAGAGCACTCAGGACCTCAGACTGGGGAGAAGGTTCACCTTCCAACAGGACAATGTCCCTACGCACACAGCCAAGACAACGCAGGAGTGGCTTCGGGACAAGTCTCTGAATGTCCTTGAGTGGCCCAGCCAGAGCCCGGACTTGAACCCGATCGAACATCTCTGGAAAGACCTGAAAATAGCTGTGCAGCGACGCTCCCCATCCAACCTGACAGAGCTTGAGAGGATCTGCACCCAAATACAGGTGTGACAAGCTTTTAGTGTCATACCCAAGAAAACTTGAGGCTGTAATCGCTGCAAAAGGTGCTTCAACAAGGTACTGAGTAAAGGGTCTGAATACTTATGTAAATGTGATTTTTCCGTTTTTTAAAAACCTATTTTTGCTTTGTCATTATGGGGTATTGTGTGTATATTGATGAGGGTAAAAAACAATTTAATCAATTTTAGAATAAGGCTGTAACGTAACAAAATGTGGAAAAATTCAAGTGGTCTGAATACTTTCCGAATGCACTGTACATACAGTATGTAAGACAACAGCTCCTGCCAGTGTTGGTCAGACACCCCCAGATCACTATTACAGGGGGGAACAGCAGGGAGTTTGCCCCGAGTGCTGACTGCGCTGTCTGGACAATCTCAAATAATTATTAGAATTCTACCCCAGAACCGCGTTCGGAGAGACAAGGACAACATTGCTGACCAAGGGAGTGGTCGACAACAGAAAGACACTGTGTGTAAGTGTCTGATCCAAGATCCAACTCGATTTGATCCACTGTAATCCAGGTTTTACATCTGGCATGAAATACTGTGCTGTCGATCACAAATATGAGATAAATAATGGTGATGACAAGGCTTGGTGAGAGAACACTTACATCAGACACTGTCAAAATACTTTGATGTTTTCATTTAGGGTTGGTGGCACGCCAGGTAGGAAAGGGAGAGACAATCATGTGAGACACAAACAATAACACATGGTCGCATGTCAAGACTTCTCAATGAAACCGGTTCTTTCACAGAAGTAAAAAAAAACTTGGCTTCCAACACCAACCACAGCGAGGAAAAAGAAAAGCCACCTTGTTTGAGTACGCAAGCTGTTGCGGCAAGACGATTCTTGCACTCCCCCGGAGATAGAAAACTGACATTTTGTGCAATATAATTCCAGACAAAAGACCCTATTACCCTTCAGGCAGTTTTTAATGGCTGTACACCTCAGATACACCTCTTCCAGAAGACAAAACACTTTATGTTCTCAGTCAGAGATAAACAGATCATACTTGCTGCTTCAGCCAACTTTTCTTTGATGTCTTTGATGTCCATAAAGAAAGTTTGATAGCTCTTTTCATCTGGAGGTGCAAGTAACGGCAGCACCGGGCCCATTTGATTGACTGCTCGCTTGCTAGTCATTGGTTGGCCGGACAACTAACGGCTATAAAAGCAACAAGCCGATAGGCTCTTTGATCCTATTAAGGCTAGGCCTTCCATCACAATGGCATGTCTTTAATTACCTTTGTATTACAGTGCAGGAAACAGAGGCTCATAAAGTACATAACGATTAATGTGAAAATACGACCTCAGATATACAGTACATGGGGACATGTGGCACAGTAAGCATAGTAGAATACAAATGGTTTTAATGTAGGTAAAGCGAACAACCAACCCCCTTAAAAACATACCTGGTGCAATTATAAATAGACACATTTTCCCAAACATAATTCCTTGGGAAAAATCAGCTAAATGCTGAATGGAATGCCTTTTTATTAAAGGAAAATCTGGCCTTACTGTCAGTGAGAAAGAGGGAAGGAGAGAAAAAAGGGATATAAAAAATAAAGGTTATGCCCTGATGAAAAGGATTTTAGACACTTGGGGAGAACCCAAAACCAAAAGTCATATTATGTTGCATGTTGAACTTTTAAAAACTACAGATATATCATAGAAATCTAATTCTATTTGCATGTGCAAATGTCATGGCATGCATTTGCCGGTAGCCCACTGATGGTACAGTCACAGTGTTGCTTTACTGTAATAAATGGGGAGGGGGAAATACGTATATCTTCTGTCAGTACAGTATGAGGCTACAAACCATCTTTATATTACACACCCACTTTCAACCTCCACTGTTTTAGTGGCTCAAACTTTTCATTACTGTCTCATAAACAATACAGATTTCATATGTTGCCCTTTAAACTTTTCCAAAAACTGGCCTTCGTTTAGCCACTGTATGCACACACACATGGTCTTCTAGGTCTGTCCGTTTCTGGGTGAAACCCAGACTTCCAAATGATCTCACTCTCCAGGTTACCAATGTAACATAATGATCAAAGGCCTGTCCCAGGAGTGAATTACCTCAAACATGACTTTTCCTTGACCCACTTTCTGTGAGGAAAGTGTAACCACGATTAAGGGAGTAAGTGAGTTTGAATAAATAGGCCTATACAGTGAGGGAAAAAAGTATTTGATTTTGTATGTTTGCCCACTGACAAAGAAATAATCAGTCTATAATTTTAATGGTAGGTTTATTTGAACAGTGAGAGACAGAATAACAATAAAAAAATCCAGAAAAACGCATGTCAAAAATTTTAGAAATTGATTTGCATTTTAATTAGGGAAATAAGTATTTGACCCCCTCTCAATCAGAAAGATTTCTGGCTCCCAGGTGTCTTTTATACAGGTAACGAGCTGAGATTAGGAGCACACTCTTAAAGGGAGTGCTCCTAATCTCAGTTTGTTACCTGTATAAAATACACCTGTCCACAGAAGCAATCAATCAATCAGATTCCAAACGCTCCACCATGGCCAAGACCAAAGAGCTCTCCAAGGATGTCAGGGACAAGATTTTAGACCTACACAAGGCTGGAATGGGCTACAAGACCATCGCCAACAGCTTGGTGAGAAGGTGACAACAGTTGGTGCAATTATTTGCAAATGGAAGAAACACAAAAGAGCTGTCAATCTCCCTCGGCTTGGGGCTCCATGCAAGATCTCACCTTGTGGAGTTGCAATGATCATGAGAACGGTGAGGAATCAGCCCAGAACTACACGGGAGGATCTTGTCAATGATCTCAAGGCAGCTGGGACCATAGTCACCAAGAAAACAATTGGTAACACACTACACCGTGAAGGACTGAAATCCTGCAGCGCCCGCAAGGTCCCCCTGCTCAAGAAAGCACATATACAGGCCCGTCTGAAGTTTGCCAATGAACATCTGAATGATTCAGAGGAGAACTGGGTGAAAGTGTTGTGGTCAGATGAGACAAAAATCGAGCTCTTTGGCATCAACTCAACTCACCGTGTTTGGAGGATGAGAAATGCTGCCTTTGACCCCAAGAACACCATCCCCACTGTCAAACATGGAGGTGGAAACATTATGCTTTGGGGGTGTTTTTCTGCTACGGGGACAGGACAACTTCACCGCATTAAAGGGAAGATGGACGGGGCCATGTACCGTCAAATCTTGGGTGAGAACCTCCTTCCCTCAGCCAGGGCATTGGAAATCGGTCGTGGATGGGTATTCCAGCATGACAATGACCCAAAACACACGGCCAAGGCAACAAAGGAGTGGCTCAAGAAGAAGCACATTAAGGTCCTGGAGTGGCCTAGCCAGTCTCCAGACCTTAATCCCATAGAAAATCTGTGGAGGGAGCTAAAGGTTCGAGTTGCCAAACGTCAGCCTCGAAACCTTAATGACTTGGAGAAGATCTGCAAAGAGGAGTGGGACAAAATCCCTCCTGAGATGTGTGCAAACCTGGTGGCCAACTAAAAGAAACGTCTGACCTCTGTGATTGCCAACATGGGTTTTGCCACCAAGTACTAAGTCATGTTTTGCAAAGGGGTCAAATACTTATTTCCCTCATTAAAATGCAAATACATTTATAACATTTTTGACATGCGTTTTTCTGGATTTTTTTGTTGTTATTCTGTCTCTCACTGTTCAAATAAACCTACCATTAAAATTATAGACTGATCATGTCTTTGTCAGTGGGCAAACGTACAAAATCAGCAGGGGATCAAATACTTTTTTCCCTCACTGTATATACAGTGCTACCATTGTGCTTTGTTCACACGTTACTGGGTAAACCATTCAGGTCTATGCTAACACTATTAAACATTAACCTTTCGATGGTCAAAACAGATGACAGTGAGTAAGTGCCCACATGAACACACACACTGAGGGACATAAAGGGACACCCACACGCACACTAATGTACAATTACCCACAGTCACAGTCCACAACACTTAAGTAAGTAGTTGACACTGCATTCACATGCACATGCATAAATGCTCAATCACACTCAAGAGCATGCACACACACATACGCACACATACACACACACACACAATGTGAAAAGGCACCCACTGGACTTGCTGTATGTGTCCTATCACATTGGAAAGTGAGATATGAAAAAATCCTCATCTGGCTTTGCTGAAACATTACTAAATTCTCATGTTTTCATCATTATATCATAAATATGTCACACTGAAGAAACCCTGTAGCAATGAGTTTATCTAACAGACATGTGGTGTAATGTATGTCAGACATAACTTTGGCTCCCCTAATAGACCAGCACTATTCATGTCAGACCACAACACACTTCAATACGGTAAGCATTCTGCTCAGAGATTAAGGCAAGATTCTCACAGAGGTTACATTAATAATTCTCAATTTCAGTTGGCACTGGTCAAATGTAAATTGTATCCAATTGCTATGGATTGCATTGACATGAGGTTACGCTTGTTAAGTGGACACATAACAGTATTTTCACACGTCACAGCAATAATCAGACAATTCAAAACTGTGACGCCTGCGCCCTCAACTGTCTTGCCTGTCTCCGACGTCAAGCCGAAAGCGGTCGTGACAGCAATTTCCCTTCCTATAAAACGACACGAGAACCATTAGGGCACTAAATCCAAAAAAATAAAAAATTCACCCGCGTTACCTACTAATCAAAAGTAGCTATGAGTCCCTAAGCCACAGGGTCCAAGCCGCTTTGCTCAGGTGATGAAACAATACCCAACAATTAATTCTCGTTTTTTTTGCTGCTTTCAGGCCAAAGCAATGGCTCACACATCTGTTGCTTATTATAGCTTAGCGATAGTTACTACAGGTGCAGTAAATTCCAGGGCCAGCTTTGGGATATTTATTGCCTTTAGGTTTACAGTCGGTCAGGCAAAAATACGCTGAAACACGGCATGGGATTTTTTCATACCACTAAAAAAAAAAAAAAATTTGGACTGCATGGGATCGCTGCCATCTGTAATGATTCAATCTATATATGCTCCTGTATGAGACTAAACATGAAATGTGACCACTTGAATTCCCTGCAGAGGTCACTGATGCTACTGTGGCGGCTGCTGAGGCAGGGATGACAGAGCACAGAAGACTGGCTGAGTCATGTCACTGTGTGTGTGTGTGTGTGTGTGTGTGTGTGTGTGTGTGTGTGTGTGTGTGTGTGTGTGTGTGTGTGTGTGTGTGTTCTAGGCCTATAGTGTACATATATGTTTGTAGTCTGAGTGTGTGTTTGTAGTAAGTGAGTGTATTTGTGTTGGTTTTAGTCTACAAATGGCATCCTCATCCTACTGACTGCGTCTTCTAAACTTTTGAAAAACCTTCAACTCACAACATTTTATCTCCTGACAACATATGAAAACAACTATGGCTAGTGTCAAAGACAAAACCAATGGTGAAAATCATTGAGATTTGATTGACAGCGTGACTCAACCCTTTGACACCCTGCGGCCATGGCTTATCTCTGTTCATTACTGACAGACATACTAGAGTTGACAAATACCGGAGACCTCCTAAGACTATCGACTATACGCCTCATGAAGACAGTAGACTTACAGGTCGGTAAATATTCAACAGTGATAAGTAACTCCAGCTGTAGATGAGGTTATACGTACCTGTAGATTTCACAAAACTTGTACAGTTTTTGTCATGTTTTGACATTTGATTTCCTTTACTTGGATATATGGAAAGAGGGAGGGAGGGAGTGAGGAAGAGAGAGAGCAAGGACTTTTAAGTGAATAAGAAGCTAAATCTAAATAGTGGGATTTGAATGTTGATGGTCTGTCTGGAGGATCCATCACTCAGCAGAAGACAACCCTCCTTAATGCCCCTTAGCCATGACACAGCTGATGTTGCAATAAAGCGTTCTTTCTTTCAAAATGCCTTTGGTCCAGTCACAAGAGTTTCACAACCCCTATTAGAAGCCCGTGGCCCTATACATTTACATTTACATCATTTAGCAGACACTCTTATCCAGAGCGACTTACAAATTGGTGCATTCAACTTATGATAGCCAGTGGGACAACCACTTTTTTCTTTTTATGGGGGGTGGGGGAAGAAGGATTACTTTATACTATTCCAGGTATTCCTTAAAGAGGTAGGGTTTCAAGTGTCTCCGGAAGGTGGTCAGTGACTCCGCTGTCCTGGCGTCGTGGGGGAGCTTGTTCCAGCATTGGGGTGCCAGAGCAGCAAATAGCTTTGACTGGGCTGAGCGGGAACTGTGCTTCCATAGAGGTAGGGGAGCTAGCAGGCCAGAGGTGGATGAACGTAATGCCCTTGTTTGGGTGTAGGGTCTGATCAGAGCCTGAAGGTAAGGAGGTGCCGTTCCCCTCACAGCTCCGTAGGCAAGCACCATGGTCTTGTAGTAGATGCGAGCCTCAACTGGAAGCCAGTGGAATGTGCGGAGGAGCGGGGTGACATGAGAGAATTTGGGCGTTCTGGATAAGTTGTAGGGGTTTAATGGCACAGGCAGGGAGCCCAGCCAACAGCGAGTTGCAGTAATCCAGACGGGAGATGACAAGTGCCTGGATTAGGACCTGTGCCGCTTTCTGTGTAAGGTAGGGTCGTACTCTGCGAATGTTGTAGAGCATGAACCTGCAGGATCAGCTCAACGCTTTGATGTTAGCAGAGAACAACAGGGTGTTGTCCAGGGTCACGCCAAGGTTCTTTGCACTCTGGGAGGAGGACACAATGGAGTTGTCAACCGTGATGGTGAGATCATGGAGCGGGCAGTCCTTCCCCGAGAGGAAGAGCAGCTCCGTCTTGCCGAGGTTCAGCTTGAGGTGGTGATCCGACATCCACACTGATATGTCTGCCAGACATGCAGAGATGCGATTCGCCACTTGGTTATCAGAAGGGGGAAAGGAGAAAATGAATTGTGTGTCGTCTGCGTAGCAATGATAGGAGAGACCATGTGAGGATATGACAGAGCCAAGTGACTTGGTGTATAGCGAGAATAGGAGAGGGCCTAGAACTGAGCCCTGGGGGACACCAATGGTGAGAGCATGTGGTGCGGAGACAGATTCTCGCCACGCCACCTGGTAGGAGCGACCTGTCAGGTAGGACGCAATCCAAGAGTGAACAGCGCCGGAGATGCCCAACTCGGAGAGGGTGGAGAGGAGGCTCTGATGGTTCACAGTATCAAAGGCAGCGGATAGGTCTAGAAGGATAAGAGCAGAGGAGAGAGAGTTAGCTTTAGCAGTGCGGAGAGCCTCCGTGACACAGAGAAGAGCAGTCTCAGTTGGATGACCAGTCATTCTGAGAGAGATAGCAGGAGAGTTGGCTAGAGACGGCACGCTCAAGAGTTTTGGAGAGAAAAGAAAGAAGGGATACTGGTCTGTAGTTGTTAACATAGGAGGGATCGAGTGTAGGTTTTTTGAGGGGTGCAACTCTCACTCTCTTGAAGATGGAAGGGACATGGCCAGCGGTCAAGGATGAGTTGATGAGCGAGGTGAGGTAAGGGAGAAGGTCTCCGGAAATGGTCTGGAGAAGAGAGGAGGGGATAGGGTCAAGCGGGCAGGTTGATGGGCAGCCGGCCATTACAAGTCGCAAGATTTCATCTGGAGAGAGAGGGGAGAAAGAAGCCAAAGCATAGGGTAGGGCAGTGTGAGCAGGACCAGCGGTGTCATTTGACTTAATAAATGAGGATTGAATGTCGTCAACCTTCTTTTCAAATTGGTTGATGAAGTCATCCACAGAGAGGGAGGAGGGAGGGGGAGGAGGAGGAGGATTCAGCAGGGAGAAGGTGGCAAAGAGCTTCCTATGGTTAGAGGCAGAGGCTTGAAATTTAGAGTGGTAGAAAGTGGCTTTAGCAGCGGAAACAGAGGAAGAGAATGTAGAGAGGAGGCAGTGAAAAGATGACAGGTCTGCAGGGAGTCTAGTTTTCCTCCATTTCCGCTCGGCTGCCCGGAGCCCTCTTCTGTGAGCTCGCAATGAGTCGTCAAGCCACAGAGCAGGAGGGGAGGACCGAGCCGGCCGGGAGGATAGGGGACATAGAGAGTCAAAAGATGCAGAAAGGGAGGAGAGGAAGGTTGAGGAGGCAGAATCAGGAGATCGGAGGGAGAAGGATTTAGCAGAGGGAAGAGATGATAGGATAGAAGAGGAGAGAGTAGCGGGAGAGAGAGAGCGAAGGTTGCGACGGCACATTACCATTTGAGTAGGGGCAGAGTGAGTAGTGTTGGAGGAGAGCGAGAGAGAAAAGGATACAAAGTAGTGGTCGGAGACTTGGAGGGGAGTTTCAGTGAGATTAGTAGAAGAACAGCATCTAGTAAAGATGAGGTCATGTGAATTGCCTGCCTTGTGAGTAGGGGGGAACGGTGAGAGGGTGAGGTCAAAAGAGGAAAGGAGTGGAAAGAAGGAGGCAGAGAGAAATGAGTCAAAGGCAGACGTAGGGAGGTTAAAGTCACCCAGAACTGTGAGGGATGAGCCATCCTCAGGAAATGAACTTATCAAGGCATCATGCTCATTGATGAACTCTCCAAGGGAACCTGGAGGGCGATAAATGACAAGGATGTTAAGCTTGAATAGGCTAGTGACTGTGACAGCATGGAATTCAAATGAGGAGATAGACAGATGGGTCAGGGGAAAAAGAGAGAATGTCCACTTGGGAGAGATGAGGATTCCTGTGCCACCGCCGCGCTGACCAGATGCTCTCGGGGTATGCGAGAACACATGGTCAGATGAGGAAAGAGCAGTAGGAGTAGCAGTGTTTTCTGTGGTAATCATGTTTCCGTCAGCGCCAAGAAGTCGAGGGACTGGAGGGTAGCCTAGGCTGAGATTAACTCTGCCTTGTTGGCCGCAGAATGGCAGTTCCAGAGGCTGCCGGAAACCTGGAACTCCACGTGGGTCGTGCGTGCAGGGACCACCAGAAGAGTGTACAGTAAGTACAGTAAGCACCCTAGTCCAGTGTTCCCCAACCCTGGTCCTTGAGTACCCCCAACAGTACACAGTTTCATTGTAGCCCTTGACAAACACACCTCATTCAACTCATTAAGGGCTTGACAAGTTGAATCGGTTGTGCTTGTCCAGTGTTACAATAAAAATGTGTACTGTTCGGGGTACTCGAGGACCAGGGTTGGGAAACACCGCCCTAGTCATGTAAAGTAAGCACTCTGCCCACGTGAGGGAGAAATCTCACACGTCTAGCCCAGAGGATATGTACTTCCCCTTAGGGCCTCTGTCTGTCAAAACATGGGACCCAGGAGTGGCCGTCTGTTAGCACGTCCTGCTGAGCATGGCAAAACATCTGAAGAGCTATCAAATCAAATTTGACTTGTCACATGCTTTGTAAACAACAAGTGTAGATTAACAGTGAAATGCTTACATATGGGCCCTTCCCAACAATGTAGAGAGAAAAAAAAGATAAATAATAGAAAGATAATAACACGAGGAATAAATATACAATGAGTAACAATAACTTGGCTATATACATGGGGTACCAGTACCTGGTCGATGTGCAGGGGTACGAGGTAATTGAGGTAGATACAGTTGAAGTCGGAGGTTTACATACACCTTAGCCAAATACATTTAAACTCAGTTTTTCACAATTCCTGACATTTAATCCTAGTAAACAGTCCCTGTCTTAGGTCAGTTAGGATCACCACTTTATTTTAAGAATGTGAAATGTCAGAATAATAGGAGAGAGAATGATTTATTTCAGCTTTTATTTATTTCATCACATTCCCAGTGGGTCAGAAGTTTACATACACTCAATTAGTATTTGGTAGCATTGCCTTTAAATTGTTTAACTTTGGTCAAACGTTTCGGGTAGCCTTCCACAAGCTTACCGCAATAAGTTGGGTGAATTTTGGCCCATTCCTCCTGACAGAGCTGGTGTAACTGAGTCAGGTTTGTAGGCCTCCTTGCTCGCACACGCTTTTTCAGTTCTGCCCACACATTTTCTATAGGATTGAGGTCAGGGCTTTGTGATGGCCACTCCAATACCTTGACTTTGTTGTCCTTAAGCCATTTTGCCACAACTTTGGAAGTATGCTTGGGGTCATTGTCCATTTGGAAGACCATTTGCGACCAATCTTTAACTTCCTGACTGATTTCTTGAGATGTTGCTTCAATATATCCACACACTTTTCCTTCCTCATGATGCCATCTATTTTGTGACGTGCACCAGTCCCTCCACCCCCGTGCTTCACGGTTAGGATGGTGTTCTTCGTCTTGCAAGCACCCCTTTTTCCTCTAAACATAACGATGGTCATTATGGCCAAACAGTTCTATTTTTGTTTCATCAGACCAGAGGACATTTCTCCAAAAAGTACAATCTTTGTCCCCATGTGCAGTTGCAAACCGTAGTCTGGCTTTTTAATGACGGTTTAGGAGCAGTGGCTTCTTCCTTGCTGAGCGGCCTTTCAGGTTATGTCGATATAGGAGTCGTTTTACTGTGGATATAGATACTTTTGTACCTGTTTCCTCCAGCATCTTCACAAGGTCCTTTGCTGTTGGTCTGGGATTTATTTGCACTTTTCGCACCAAAGTACGTTCATCTCTAGGAGACAGACGCGTCTCCTTCCTGAGCAGTATGACGGCTGCGTGGTCCCATGGTGTTTATACTTGCATACTATTGTTTGTACAGATGAACGTGGTACCTTCAGGCGTTTGGAAATTGCTCCCAAGGATGAACCAGACTTGTGGAGGTCTACCATTTTTTTTCTGAGGTCTTGGCTGATTTCTTTTGATTTTTACATGATGTCAAGCAAAGAGTTTGAAGGTAGGCCTTGAAATACATCCACAGGTACACCTCCAATTTACTCAAATGATGTCAATTAGCCTACCAGAAGCTTCTAAAGCCATGACATCATGTTCTGGAATTTTCCAAGCTGTTTAAAGGCACAGCCAACTTAGTGTATGTAAACTTCTGACCCACTGGAATTGTGATACAGTGAATTATTAGTGAAATAATCTGTCTGTAAACAATTGTTGGAACAATTACTTGTGTCATGCACAAAGTAGATGTCCTAACCGACTTGCCAAAACTATAGTTTGTTAACAATACATTTGTGGAGTGGTTGAAAAACGAGGTTTAATGACTCCAACCTAAGTGTATGTAAACTTCCGACTTCAACTGTATGTACATATGATGTACTGGGCCGTATGCACTAACCTCTGTATGCTCTCACTGGTGCAGCTGTATAACTTTTTGAGGATCTGAGGGCCCATGCCAGATCTTTCCAGCCTCCTGAGGGGGGAAGAGGCATTGTCGTGTCTTCTACACAACTGTGTTGGTGTTTGTGGACCATGATAATTCCTTAGTTATGTGGACACAGAGGAACTTGACGCTCTCAATCCGCTCCACTACAGCCCCCTCGAAGTGGATGTGGGCAAGCTCGGCCCTCCGTTTCCTCTAGTCCACAATCAGCTCTGTCTTGCTGATGTTGAGGGAGAGGTTGTTGTCCTGGCACCACCCTGCCAGGTCAGTGACCTCCACCCTATAGGCTGTCTCATCATCGTCGGTGATCAGGCCAACCACAGTCAAGTCGTCAGCAAACTTTAAGATGGTGTTGGAGTCGTGCACGGCCACGCAGTTATGGGTGAACAGGGAGTACAGGAGGGGACTAAGCACGCAGCCCTGAGGGGCCCCCATGTTGAAGGTCACTGTGGCGGATGTGTTGTTGACTACTATCACCACCTGGAGTGTCCAGGATCCAGTTGCAGAGGGAGGTGTTCAGTCCCAGGGTCATGAGCTTAGTGATGAGCTTGGAGGGCTCTATGGTGTTGAATGCTGAGCTATAGTCAATGAACAGCATTCTCACATAGGTGTTCCTCTTGTCCAGGTGGGAGAGGGCAGTGTGGAGTGCAATAGAGATTGCATCATCTGTGGATCTGTTGGGGTGGTATGCCAATTGAAGTGCGTCCAGGGTGTCTGGGATGATTGTGTTGATGTGAGCCATGACCAGCCTTTCAAAGCATTTCATGGCTACAGATGCCACGGGCGATATTCATTTAGACAGGTTACCTTGGCATTCTTGGGCACAGGGACTATGGTGGTCTGCTTGAAACATGTAGGTATTACAGACTGGGTCAGGGAGAGGTTGAAAATGTCAGTGAAGACACTTGCCAACTGGTCAGCGGATGTTCTGAGTATGCGTCCTGGTAATCCGTCTTGTGAATGTTAACCTTAAGGTCTTACTCACGTCGGCTACGGAGAGCGAGATCACACAGTCTTCTGGAACAGCTGGTGCTCTCATGCATGGTTCAGTGTTGCTTGCCTCGAAGCAAGCATAGAAGGAATTTAGCTTGTCTGGTAAGATTGCGTCACTGGGCAGCTCGCTGCTGGGTTTCTCTTTGTAATCTGTGATAATTTGCAAACCCTGCCACATCCGGCGTCCCATATTGATGTGTTGACTGTTAGATTTCTCGTCGGAGGTCGTAGAGGGATTTCTTATAAGCTTACGGATTAGTGTCCTGCTCCTTGAAAGCGGCAGATCTAGCCTTTAGCTCAGTGCCTATGTTGCCTGTAATCATTGGATTCTGGTTGGGATATGTACAGTGAGGGAAAAAAGTTGTTGATCCCCTGCTGATTCTGTACGTTTGCCCACTGACAAAGACATGATCAGTCTATAATTTTAATGGTATGTTTATTTGAACAGTGAGAGACAGAATAACAACCAAAAAATCCTGAAAAATGCATGTCAGAAATGTTATAAATTGATTTGCATTTTAATGAGGGAAATAAGTATTGGACCCCTCTGCAAAACATGACTTAGTACTTGGTGGCAATACCCTTGTTGGCAATCACAGAGGTTAGACATTTCTTGTAGTTGGCCACCAGGTTTGCACACATCTCAGGAGGGATTTTGTCCCACTCCTCTTTGCAGATCTTCTCCAAGTCATTAAGGTTTCGAGGCTGACGTTTGGCAACTCGAACCTTCAGCTCCCTCCACAGATTTTCTATGGGATTAAGGTCTGGAGACTGGCTAGGCCACTCCAGGACCTTAATGTGCTTCTTCTTGAGCCACTCCTTTGTTGCCTTGGCCGTGTGTTTTGGGTAATTGTCATGCTGGAATACCCATCCACGACCCATTTTCAATGCCCTGGCTGTGGGAAGGAGGTTCTCACCCAAGATTTGACGGTACATGGCCACATCCATCGTCCCTTTGATGTGGTGAAGTTGTGCTGTCCCCTTAGCAGAAAAACACTCCCAAAGCATAATGTTTCCACCTCCATGTTTGACAGTGGGGAAGGTGTTCTTGGGGTCATAGGCAGCATTCCTCCACCTCCAAACATGGCGAGTGGAGTTGATGCCAAAGCGCTTAATTTTGGTCTCATCTGACCACACCACTTTCACACAGTTCTCCTCTGAATCATTCAGATGTTCATTGGCAAACTTCAGACGGGCCTGTATATGTGATTCTTGAGCAGGGGGACCTTGCGGGCACTGCAGGATTTCAGTCCTTCACGGCGTAGTGTGTTACCAATTGTTTTCTTGGTGACTATGGTCCTAGCTGCCTTGAGATCATTGACAAGATCCTCCCGTGTAGTTCTGGGCTGATTCCTCACCGTTCTCATGATCATTGCAACTCCACGAGGTGAGATCTTGCATGGAGCCCTAGGCCAAGGGAGATCGACAGTTCTTTTGTGTTTCTTCCATTAGCGAATAATCGCACCAACTGTTGTCACCTTCTCACCAAGCTGCTTGGCGATGGCCTTGTAGCCCATTCCAGCCTTGTGTAGGTCTACAATCTTGTCCCTGACATCCTTGGAGAGCTCTTTGGTCTTGGCCATGGTGGAGAGTTTGGAATCTGATTGATTGTTTCTGTGGACAGGTGTCTTTTATACAGGTAACAAACTGAGATTAAGAGCACTCCCTTTAAGAGTGTGCTCCTAATCTCAGCTCGTTACCTGTATAAAAGACACCTGGGAGCCAGAAATTGTTCAGATTGAGAGGGGGTTAAATACTTATTTCCCTCATTAAAATGCATATACATGGTCACTGTGGGGACGACGTCGTCGATGCACTTATTAATGAAGCCGGTGGTTGATGTATTAAACTCCTCAATGTTGTCAGATGAATCACGGAATATATTCCCAGGGTTTGCACAGACAGTGGCAAATCAAATTCAATGGCTTTCAGGTACTTTTTCAAGCACTAATATTTATTTTCAAGGACCATCAAATTGTAATAGTTCCTAATATGCAATTGTTTCTATTCGCCACCTGATGGCAGTATATTGCCACAATCTCATGAAAAAACCCAACTAACTTAATATTCATCACTACCCATCACTAAGTTCTACTCAATAATACGTGTTTCACTACTTATTTACTACATACAGGAGTGGTAAGTCAGTACTGATGTTGACTTATTTCCTTATATGAACTGTAACTCAGTCAAATCTTTGAAATTGCTGTGTTTATATTTTTGTTCAGTGTACATGCTAATAATATTAAATTGTCTTTATATTTAAATTGTCTTTATATTTCACTAAATTTTAGGTCCCACAGGCTGTCCCAACACATTATGACATTGACGGGGGGCCAGTATGAAAATGTATGCACTCACTAACTGTAAGTCGCTCTGGATAAGAGTGTTTGCTAAATGACTAAAATGTAAATGTAATGACATGAAAGTGAATTTTAACAGTGTAAAAGGCCCTTAGTTGACTCTAAGATGTTGTATTGCATACCCATTTAAAGATAAACAAGTTATTCATGAGTTTGATAAGATTAAAGATTCTCTCAGGGGACCCTATTTAAATATTAGGGGACCGCACATGGGTCCCCGACGCCAAGTTTGGGAACCACTGTACTACTAACCTCTCTCCCTGCTTTCTTCAAGCATGAGCTTCTCTGTGATGGACTGATTTCTTTGGACTGATTTATTTTCTTTTGCATTTATTAAGTCTCCCGCTCCTTGAAAGCGGCAGCTCTAGCCTTTAGCTCAGTGCCTATGTTAGCTGTAATCTTCTGGTTGGGATATGTACATATGGTCACTGAGCTGCTGAATAACAATTACGCAAATCATTTTGAGAGCGTTAAGTTGTTAGATATGGATAAACATTTGTAAAATACTTCTGCTGGGAGTGGCAGCTTGTGAACTGTAACCAGTCCTCACAATCAAACATATTTTTTGGGACACTGTCGAAGCTGATATCTATAGCTTGTTAGATAAATCAAAGGCAGTCTAGTTATCTAAAAGGGTATATCAGACCATCCAAATGCTAAAACAAACACTGCCATTGTTGTGGGTGGTCAGATTTGCCTTCATTTCTGCATTAGCTGTCAAAACTATGAGTAGATATCAATGATAATTCTTGTTTCACAGGAGATGTAATAGGTTAGGAGGAGAATGGAAGGTTTGAGACGTGTCTTACAAAACACAGGGAGACAAGCCTAACCCTTTGTCTGGCTCAGAACCAGCCAGTTGACAGACAGGCCACATCTTTTTTTAAAGTTCCCTCCACAGCTGTAAGGTCTTATGGCGGAGGCTGCCCCGGGCCCCTTTGTAGTCTGAAATTGGGCAGCTGGATGTTTGGAGTAAATTACAGTTTTATCTGGGCAGGCCATATTGGCACACAGCTTGCCTCTCAAGATCCACATACTGCTAAAGGCTGATTAGAGATCCAGGTTGTTGGATCGTAGACCCACTTTTTACATAGAAGCTCTCTAGGCCCAAAAACTGAAAACTCAATTTAAAATGACCACCTTTAAATAGTTCCACAGTGGTCTTGATAACGTGCAAAGTTAATGTATAAGAGAGGTGGGTCAACCTTTCAAAATTCTTGAACACAGAAAGTGCCCGACTTTGGGCTTTTAACTAAGTGGTCGGCTATATCTCGGATTGCAGCTTGGACAATACCTACATTCACACTCCACAGAGAGCCTCAACTTCACACATCTTCCTCCCACAGTCCATTACTTGTAAGCTTAGTTTATAAATAAAAAGCTCTACTTGTCACTTCTCGCCAAGGACCACACTTATTTAATTGGCCTAAGTCATGCCCTTGAGAATCGGTTGCGTTACAGCCATTAAGCAAAAGCCACCTACAGCACCTACGGTAGCCGGAGATTGCAAAGTCGGGAAGTTCACTTTTGCTAAACGTAGGTACATCAAAAAACAGAACTTATGAGCAACCCTTTAATAACCTTGGAGCTATGCAAACGAATCTGGGTAAAGCTTTTCAAAAGGTCTAATGTGATTTTCAGCTGCCGCAAATTGAATGATTAATCCTAGCCAGGAAATGGGAGACAAGCACCAAATAACATTTTAATCTGGGCAATTAAAAAACAAATGTTATGGCTCTGCTTTTGTCTCTAAGATATAGATCGGTTTCCTGCCAGGCTCCCATAACCCAGAGTCCAGCTGTCTGGAGAAGGGAAGAAGAAAGCCCACGGTAATGAAAGTAGTGAGTCAGCCGATTACTTTCCGTTGCCCGAGAGCCAAAAATGTATGCCCTACTAAATATGGACTTTGTATGTATGTGTTTGTGCAATTTTCCTATCACTTTCAACTTCATATCTTGGATATGTAAAGCCAAGCGTGTTTGTGCAGGGTTATTTAGAGTAGTTGGCCTAGCAATTTGAGGATTACAAAATAGGAATACTGATGTTTTTTGGGTGAATATCAGCAAGGGGCACTGACTTCATTCCTGCAGGTGAGTAAAAAAGTTGGTTTCTGTATAGCCTACTCAGCAGCTCAGACTGGTAATCATGACCCCTGATATAATTACAATGTGTTCAGGCACTTACTTCAATCCTGCAGGTGAGTAAGCAAGCTGGTTTCTGTATTGCCTACTCAGCAGCTCAGAGCGGAAATCATGACCCCTGATATAATCATAATGTGGTCAGATGTTTTTATCTGTGGCCCACACAGTTAATAAATTAACTCACAATCTTGTTTCTATGTACTAGGGTTGGGCGTTATCCAGATTTTCATACATTAATACAGTTCCTGTACCATCCCAGGTATACGTGCACACAAGGGGCGCTATTTATTTTAAAAAAATAAATAAAATAAATGCTAACAATTGTTTAAAAAGTACTAGCGAATTCCCATAGCTAAATGGGACATAAACTATACTGAACAAAAATATAAACGCAACAAGTGTTGGTCCCATGTTTCATGAGCTGAATTAAAAAAGAAATCCCAGAAATTTTCCATACACACAAAAAGCTTATTTCTCTCAAATGTTGTGCACACATTTGTTTACATCCCGGTTAGTGAGCATTTCTCCTTTGACAAGATAATCTATCCACCTGACAGGTATGGCATACCAAGAAGAGGATTAAACAGCATGAACATTACACAGGTGCACCTTGTGCTGGGGACAATAAAAGGACACTCTAAAATGTGCAATTTCCTCACACAACACAATGCCACAGATGTCTCAAGTTTTGAGGGAGCGTGCAATTGGCATGCTGACTAAAGGAATGTCCACAAGAGCTGTTGCCAGATAATTTAATGTTCATTTCTCTACCATAAGCCACCTCCAACGTAATTTTAGAGAATTTGGCAGTACGTCCAACCGGCCTCACACCCGCAGACCACGTGTAACCACACCAGCCCAGGACCTCCACATCTGGCTTCTTCACCTGCGGGATCGTCAAAGGGGGAGGCCGGGGTGCTGAGGAGTATTTATTTCTGTACTCCTGAGTGGCGCAGTGGTCTAAGGCACTGCATCGCAGTGCTAACTGTGCCACTAGAGAACCTGGTTCGAATCCAGCCTCTGTTGCAGCCGGCCGCGACCGGGAGACTCATGGGCGGCGCACAATTGGCCCAGCGTCGTCCAGGGTAGGGGAGGGAATGGCCGGCAGGGATGTAGCTCAGTTGATAGAGCATGGTGTTTGCAACGCCAGGGTTGTGGGTTCGATTCCCACGGGGGGCCAGTATAAAAAAAATATATATATATATGTATTCACTAACTGTAAGTCGCTCTGGATAATAGCGTCTGCTAAATGACTAAAAATGTTTAAAAAAAAATGTAATAAAGCCATTTTGTGGGGAAAAACTCCTTCTGATTGTCTGGGCATGGTTCCCCAGTGGGTGTGCCTGGCTCCCAAGTGGGTGGGCCTATGCCCTCCAAGGCCCACCCATGGCTGCACCCCTGCCCAGTCATGTGAAATCCATACATTAGGGCCTAATGAATTCATTTAAATTGACTGATTTCCTTATATGAACTGCAACTCAGCAAAATCTTTGAAAATCTTGCATGTTGCATTTATATTTTTGTTCAATATATTTAGGAGGTACATTTTCTTGGAAAAATAACAACCCCGTGTTTCTCCACCCATGCATAGGCTATAACCTACTCCATTTAAAGGTGCTACACTTAGGATTTAGGGAATTTTTGCCTTGTAATTTCAGAAAATGTCCATAATATATCTACAGTAATAGTAGAATGATAGTTTCACAGTATTACTTACCGGCCAGTGTTGTGATTGGCTGTGATATTTGCCTATTGATTTCTCCCGCCGGAGCGGCATCTTTTGTCAAATTGGTAAATATGTTCTGACTTTGTGGCTGTGTTATCTAGTGGAAATCGCTCTGTCATTTCCTGGTTGCTAAAATTCTACACTGTTTGCTCAAATTCAGTTTATGTGAGAACATAAGCACTGAATAGTGTATGGGAATCATTGTACCATCTAAATCACTGTGAAATATCTTGCAATTCACCTAGCACTAGGAAGCATTCGAAACAAATCTCCCCCTCCCCCGCATCCCATTTCCCCATAACCTGGCGGAGATTTGTTTTTGAGCCTTTTATGTTCGGTTTTGGTCCACCAGCTTCAAACAAAGCGATTTAGATGGTACAATGATTGAGCCTTTTCCTTTTCAATGATGATCACATTTTTGGGTTGCACCTTGACTCATGTTGGTTGAGCGCCCTCCACTTCTTTCCATTATCAATATTTATTTACAGACACTGTAGTAAACTATAGTTTAATCATAATTAATTTAAAATCCTTGGAAAGATAACTGCCACGTGATTCTCCGCCCATGCATAGGCAGCCTACTCTATTTCATTGAGACCACACATATATATTAAGCACACTTGATCTTGCATGCCCAACTAGGAGAGGAGAGGAACACTACTTAACTTGAAGCAGCGAATTCTGAATAAGATGTGCTTTTAATACAGTAGGTAGGCTAACACATACAAAACTGTAAGACAAACGTTTCCAAATAATCTGCAGGAAATCAAAAATATTTTCATCCCAAAGTTGTCTGACCGTCCACTCCCAACCGCAGCATGAAAAATGCAGACCCTGCCACAATGATCTCTGTCGGGTCCCACAGCCCTCTACTTCACTTATAGTTATAAGATATTTACAGTGCCTTCAGAATTTATTCACACCCCTTTGACCTTCAAATTTTGTCGTGTTACAGCCTGAATTTAAAATTGATTAATTTGATTTTTTTGTCACTGGCCTACACACAATACCCCATAATGTAAAAGTGGAATTATGTATTTTGAAATTTTTACAAATTAATAATAAAATGAATTCCACTTTGAAACATAATTTCACTTTGAAATGTCTTAAGTCAATAGGCATTCAACCCCTTTGTTATGGCAAGCCTAAATAAGTTCAGGAGTAAAAATATGCTTAACTAGTCACATAATAAGTTGCATGGACTCACTCAGTGTGCAATAATAGTGTTCAACATGATTTATGAATGACTACCTCATCTCTGTACCCCACACACACAATTATCTTTAAGGTCCCTCAGTCGAGCAGTGACTTTCAAACACAGATTCAACCACAAACACTAAAGAAGTTTTCCAATGCCTCGCAAAGAAGGGCACCTATTGGTAGATGGTAAAAAAAAAAAAAAAAAAAGCAGACATTGAATATCCCTTTGACTTTGAGCATGGTGAAGTTATTAATTACACTTTGGATGGTGTATCAATACACCCATTCACTACAAAGATACAGGCGTCCTTCCTAACTCAGTTGCAGGAGAGGAAGGAAACCACTCAGGAATGTCCTTATGAATCCAATAGTGACTTTAAAACAGTTACAGAGTTTAATGGCTGTGATAGGAGAAAACTGAGGATGGATTAACAACATTGTAGTTACTCCACAATACTAACTTAATTGACAGAGTGAAAAGAAGGAAGGCTGTACAGAATAAAACATATCCCAAAACATGCATCCTGTTTGCAACAAGGCACTAAAGTAATATTACAAAACATTTGGCTTAGCAATTAACTTTTTCTCCTGAATACAAAGTGTTTGGGGCAAATCCAATACAACATATTACTGAGTACCACTCTCCATATTTTCAAGCTTAGTGGTGGCTGCATTATGTTATGGGTATGCTTGTAATCGTTAAAGACTGGGGAGTTTTTCAGGATACAAAAAAACAGAATGGAGCTAAGCACAGGCAACATCCTAGATTAACATCTGGTTCAGTCTGCTTTCCACCAGACACTGGGAGATGAATTCACCTTTCAGCAGGACAACAACCTAAAACACAAGGCCACATTGGCCACATCCTGAGTGGCCAAGTTACATTTGACTTGAAGAGCTTGAAGAACTTTGAAAAGAATAATGGGCAAATATTGCACAATCCACGTGTGGAAAGCTCTTAAGAGACTTACCCCGAAAGACTCACAGCTGTAGTCGCTGACAAAGGTGCTTTTACAAAGTATTGACTCAGGGGTGTGAATACTTATGTTAATGAGATATTTCTGTATTTTATTGTCAATAAAGTTGAAGATTTATAAAAACATGTTTTCACGTTTTCATTAGGGGTTTTGTGTGTAGACGGGTGAGAAAAAATATAAATTTAATCAATTTTGAATTCAGGCTGTAAGAAGGGGTATGAATACTTTCTGATGGCACTGTAGCTGGCAAACATAAGTAGTGAATTTCAAGTGTAACTTGATCACCTATCTTTTTTTTCTTCTTTTTTTTAGGGGGTATATCAGCTTTAATATTGCAGATAGATTGTAACTTCCATCAATGTAATTGTCTGCATCACTTCCAATCCCCCATATGTTTTTTTTCTCTCACATATATATATATTATATATATATATATATATATATATATATATATATATATATATATATATATATATATATATATACACATACATACATATAAATACATATACATACATATATATATATATACATATATACTTTAAAATATATATATTTCCCTTTATTACTTTCCAACCCCACCACCCCTTCCCTAATTGGAGTAAACTAGTGAACAACAATGCTTAGGCCTCTACTTCCAGCTTATACATACTATATACATTTTATGGACACAGTCAATTTTCCAATAATTATATTTTGTTTTTTTTTACTCATGAACTTCCTCTACCCTCAACCTCTCCGATCAGTTTCATAATGTCCATCCGGTTTGCATCTATATGCCATATCTTTCTAACTGTGCTCTTTCACAAAAGCTCTCAACCTATAACCTATATACTTATTATGGACACAGTATGCTTTACATTAGTTATCTAGTTGTTATTAGTTGTTGTTAGTTTTTATTAGTCCCATTCTTCAACTCCATTCAACACCACCCATCTATCTCATCCATATTGGATTTCTATTTGCCATATATTTTTCAACTGTACTGTGATGTTTATCAAAAAGTTCTGAACCCTTCTATTCTCATTGTTTCTACAGATTGTAAATTGAAAATAAACATTTCTGCTAAAAGTATTATTATATTATTGATCGATTGACTATGACTTTTCAGATCACCCAGTAATGCTATCTGCAGGGATAGCTCCAGGTTGCAATCCTTTAGCCATTCCTGGACCTGTGTCCAAAAACAAGATACAAATGGACAGTACCAAAACAAATGATCTAATGATTCTGTCTCTTAGCAGCAAAATCTGCAGAGATGGGAAGATTGTATAACTAACATTATATTGGTAGCAAGAATTTTATATAATAATTTAAATTGAAAAATTCTAAGTTTTGAATCCGGCGTCGTTTTGCGCATCAGTTTATAAACACTATGCCATGGAATCGGTACGTCAAAAATCTCTTCCCAACTATTTTGCAATCTATATCGGACGGCTGTCAATCATTTGGTCCTTAAATGAAACTGATATACTTTTTTATTTATCACAATTTTCTTTAACCAATTATGTTCTTTAATGCAGGGCCGACAGACAAGTTCCTTACTTTTTCCCTCTTCCACTTTCCTCTTCCATTTTTGCGGTAATGCTGCAATTATTTGGTTGTAATTTTGGGTAGAGCAGACATTTCCATATGTTTTTGGTAGCTGCATGTGCGACATAACTCCACCAGTCCTACCGATGATATCATTTATGAAGATTATCAATTTTTTATTTTTATTTTCAAAAAAGTACATTTTTTTATGAATTAGTAAATTTGAGTTTAACCACAATATTTATTGCATTATTTGTTCTGTCGTTTCTGGAGGATTAAATTGAAATTGCAGCCAACTTTCTATGGCTTGTTTTAGAAATAGTGATATTTGGGAGATGATTTCCTTTTCAAATAACTAAAAGTGAGAGGATGTAATCTGAATAAATGGAAAAAGGCCATTCTTGAACATTGGGTGAGACAATCTTACTAACTTGCTAGAGAACCAGTTCGGATTTAAGTATAACTTTTGTATGACTGAAGCTTTTAGTGATAGGTCTAATGCTTTAATATTTAATCATTTCTGTCCTCCGAATTCATATTCATTATATAAACAGGCCCATTTGATTTTGTCTGGCTTGCCGTTCCAAATAAAATTGAATATTTTTTTCTCATATAATTTAAAACACTATTCGCTAGGCATAGGCAAATACAGTGGGGGAAAAAAGTATTTAGTCAGCCACCAATTGTGCAAGTTCTCCCACTTAAAAAGATGAGAGAGGCCTGTAATTTTCATCATAGGTACACGTCACCTATGACAGACAAATTGAGAATTTTTTTCTCCAGAAAATCACATTGTAGGATTTTTTAAGAATTTATTTGCAAATTAAGGTGGAAAATAAGTATTTGGTCACCTACAAACAAGCACGATTTCTAGCTCTCACAGACCTGTAACTTCTTCTTTAAGAGGCTCCTCTGTCCTCCACTCGTTACCTGTATTAATGGCACCTGTTTGAACTTGTTATCAGTATAAAAGACACCTGTCCACAACCTCAAACAGTCACACTCCAAACTCCACTATGGCCAAGACCAAAGAGCTGTCAAAGGACACCAGAAACAAAATTGTAGACCTGCACCAGGCTGGGAAGACTGAATCTGCAATAGGTAAGCAGCTTGGTTTGAAGAAATCAACTGTGGGAGCAATTATTAGGAAATTGAAGACTACAAGACCACTGATAATCTCCCTCGATCTGGGGCTCCAGGCAAGATCTCACCCCGTGGGGTCAAAATGATCACAAGAACGGTGAGCAAAAATCCCAGAACCACACGGGGGGACCTAGTGAATGACCTGCAGAGAGCTGGGACCAAAGTAACAAAGCCTACCATCAGTAACACACTACGCCGCCAGGGACTCAAATCCTGCAGTGCCAGACGTGTCCCCCTGCTTAAGCCAGTACATGTCCAGGCCCGTCTGAAGTTTGCTAGAGTGCATTTGGATGATCCAGAAGAGGATTGGGAGAATGTCATATGGTCAGATGAAACCAAAAAATAACTTTTTGGTAAAAACTCAACTCGTCGTGTTTGGAGGACAAAGAATGCTGAGTTGCATCCAAAGAACACCATACCTACTGTGAAGCATGGGGGTGGAAACATCATGCTTTGGGGCTGTTTTTCTGCAAAGGGACCAGGACGACTGATCCGTGTAAAGGAAATAATGAATGGGGCCATGTATCGTGAGAGTTTGAGTGAAAACCTCCTTCCATCAGCAAGGGCATTGAAGATGAAATGTGGCTGGGTCTTTCAGCATGACAATGATCCCAAACACACCGCCCGGGCAACGAAGGAGTGGCTTCGTAAGAAGCATTTCAAGGTCCTGGAGTGGCCTAGCCAGTCTCCAGATCTCAACCCCATAGAAAATCTTTGGAGGGAGTTGAAAGTCCATGTTGCCCAGCGACAGCCCCAAAACATCACTGCTCTAGAGGAGATATGCATGGAGGAATGGGCCAAAATACCAGCAACAGTGTGTGAAAACCTTGTGAAGACTTACAGAAATCATTTGACCTGTGTCATTGCCAACAAAGGGTATATAACAAAGTATTGAGAAACTTTTGTTATTGACCAAATACTTATTTTCCACCATAATTTGCAAATAAATTCATAAAAAATCCTACAATGTGATTTCCGGGATTTTTTTTTCTCATTTTGTCTGTCATAGTTCACGTGTACCTATGATGACAATTACAGGCCTCTCTTATCTTTTTAAGTGGGAGAACTTGCACAATTGGTGGCTGACTAAATACTTTTTTTCCCCACTGTAGGTAAACTGGGATAATACTAAAGCGTTAATCAGGGTGATTTTTCCACAAATTGACAGGTATTTACCTTTCCATGGTAGCAAGATCTTATCTATTTTTGCTAACTTTCTATAAAAATGTATTGGCATTTATTTCATTTGGGATATGTATTCCGAGTATATCCACATCACCATCAGACCATTTTATTGGTAAACTACATGGTCATGTAAAAATTGTATTTTTTAGTGATCCAATACGTAATATAGTACATTTATCATAATTTGGTTCTAATCCAGAGAGGTTAGAAAATGTATCTAGATCCTCTGAGGCTGTGGAGGGATTCAAGTTGTGGATTTAAAAGAAAATATTAATCATCAGCGTAAAATGACACCTTTGTTTTTAAGCCCTGGATTTCTAATCCCTTGATATTATTGTTTGATCTGATTTTAATAGCTAACATTTCGATGGCCATAATAAATAGATATGCCGATGGTGGACAACAGTGTTTCACTCCTCTTGACAGATGATCACCTATCTTGCTCTGCACAACAATGGATCATCACTTCACAAAGCTTCCGTTTGCTCCGTGTGCTCCTTAAGTGATAATGCCCGAGAAGCCGGTATTTGGAGAATATATTGGCACGGGTGTTGTTAGGCCCAAGACGAAGTCGAGGGCTGGCAAACCATGCCAATATACATTGGGGAGAACAAGAATTTGATACACTGCCGATTTTGCAGGTTTTCCTACTTACAAAGCATGTAGAGGTCTGTAATTTTTATCATAGGTACACTTCAACTGCGAGAGACGGAATCTAAAACAAAAATCCAGAAAATCACATTGTATGATTTTTAAGTAATTAATTTGCATTTTATTGCATGAAATAAGTATTTGATACATCAGAACAGCAGAACTTAATATTTGGTACAGAAACCTTTGATTGCAATTACAGAGATCATACGTTTCCTGTAGGTCTTGACCAGGTTTGCACACACTACAGCAGGGATTTTGGCCCACTCCTCCATACAGACCTTCTCCAGATCCTTCAGGTTTCGGGGCTGTCGCTGGGCAATATGGACTTTCAGCTCCCTCCAAAGATGTTCTATTGGGTTCAGGTCTGGAGACTGGCTAGGCCACTCCAGGACCTTGAGATGCTTCTTACAGAGCCACTCCTTAGTTGCCCTGGCTGTGTGTTTCAGGTCGTTGTCATGCTGGAAGACCCAGCCACGACCCTTCTTCAATGCTCTTACTGAGGGAAGGAGGTTGTTGGCCAAGATCTCGCGATACATGGCCCCATCCATCCTCCCCTCAATACGGTGCAGTCGTCCTGTCCCCTTTGCAGAAAAGCATCCCCAAAGAATGATGTTTCCACCTCCATGCTTCACGGTTGGGATGGTGTTCTTGGGGTTGTACTCACCCTTCTTCTTCCTCCAAACACGGCGAGTGGAGTTTAGCCCAAAAAGCTCTATTTTTGTCTCATCAGACCACATGACCTTCTCCCATTCCTCCTCCGGATCATCCAGATGGTCATTGGCAAACTTCAGACGGGCCTGGACATGCGCTGGCTTGAGCAGGCGGCCCTTACGTGCACTGCAGGATTTTAATCCATGACGGAGTAGTGTGTTACTAATGGTTTTCTTTGAGACTGTGGTCCCAGCTCTCTTCAGGTCATTGACCAGGTCCTGCCGTGTAGTTCTGGGCTGATCCCTCACCTTCCTCATGATCATTGATGCCCCACGAGGTGAGATCTTGCATGGAGCACCAGACCGAGGGTGATTGACCGTCATCTTGAACTTCTTCCATTTTCTAATAATTGCGCCAACAGTTGTTGCTGTCACGGTTTCGGCCGAGGCTGCCTCTCTCCCTTGCTCGTGCAGGCTTCGGCGTTCGTCGTCTCCGGAATACTAGCTGCCACCGTTGTATGTTTCTATGTTCGTTTGCTTTTGTCTGATTGTTGTACACCTGTTATCGTTTAGTGTAATTAGTGTCCTATAAGTTCTCGTTGTGTTTGTCTAGTGTTGTGTGTGATTGTTTTACTGTCGTGCCGGTAGGCTGGATTATTACTGTTTGCTCGGTTGAGCTATTTTGCTCCTTAGTTTTGGAGTATTTTGTCGCACCTGTTTGTGCGCTTGTGTTTTCGCCTACGTGCGGAGCTTTTGCCTCAGGGCAGTTATTTCGTGTTTGTTTTATGTGCATCACTAAAGTCTGTTGGACTAACGTACTGCGTCCTGCGCCTGATTCCACCAACACCCACCTACATCTACCTTGACAGAATCACACACCACACTCGATGGAATCAGCAGGAGCCGCAGCAGCACAGGCGACGTTGGAGGACAGGGTCCGTGAGCAGAATGACCAGATCCTGCGGATGGGGTCCGCACTGCAGGAGGTGATCACCACCATCCGAGGCTGGGAGACCCGAGGGACTCCTCCACCGCCATCCTCCCTGCCCGCACCATCGGCCACTCAGCCCATTCCCGCTCCGGAACCCAGAGGAGTTCGACTCTCGCTCCCGAGGGCCTACGATGGGACCGCGGCCGGGTGTCAGGGATTCCTTCTCCAGGTGGAGCTTTACCTGGCCACCGTGCACCCGGCGCCCTCGGGACATGAGAGTGTGTCCACCCTGATCTCCTGCCTTTCCGGGAAGGCGTTGGAATGGGCCAACGCAGAGTGGAGGAGGATCGACGCTAACACCATCACCTACGACGAGTTCTCCCGCCGCTTCAGGGCGGTGTTTGACCATCCCCCGGAGGGGAAAGCGGCGGGGGAGCGTCTGGTCGGCCTCAGGCAGGGGAAGAGGAGTGCCCAGGAGTTCGCCTTGGAGTTCCGTACCCTAGCGGCGGATGCAGGGTGGAATGAGCGGGCTCTCATTGATCACTACAGATGTAGTCTACGCGAGGACGTCCGTAGGGAGCTGGCCTGTAGGGACACCAGCCTCTCGTTCGACCAGTTGGTCGACATGTCCATCAGGCTGGATACCCTGCTAGCTACCCGCGGACGTTCCGAGGGGGGGTCCGTCCATTTCACCCTCCGGCGCCTCCGAGCCGTGCCCCATGGAGCTCGGGGGCGCTGGCGCTAGAGAGAGGAGGGGTCGGCTTACGAGGGGGTCCATCTCCTGCACCAACTGTGGTCGGGGAGGACACACCGCGGCTAGGTGCTGGGGATGGCCTCCTCGGGGAGAGGACGACAGGTCCCGCACTGGGGAGTCCTTCCAGGTGAGTAGGCACCCCACTCACCCAGAGCTCTCTGTTGCACATTTCTGTATATCTGTGCGTTTTCCACAGGTAGCACCTCATTCCCAGCACAAGGCGCTGGTAGATTCAGGCGCGGCTGGGAATTTTTTTGATAAGAAGTTTTGTTTAGCCTTAGGGATTCCCCTTCTCCCTGTGGACGTTCCCTTCCCCGTTCATGCCCTAGATAGCCGTCCGTTGGGTGCGGGCTTGATCAGGGAGGTCACTGCGCCACTTAGGATGTGTGCGCAGGGGGGTCATCAGGAGATGATCCAGCTATTTCTGATCGACTCGCCTGCGTATCCGGTGGTGCTGGGCATGCCCTGGTTGAGTACCCATAACCCATCGATTTCGTGGCAGGAGAGGGCTCTGATGGAGTGGTCTGCCCAGTGTGTGGGGTCGATGTTTAGGCGTTTCCATAGGGGCTACCTCGGTGGAGAGTCCAAACCAGGTGCCCGCATTGCACGTTCCCCCCTGAGTATGGGGGATTTGGCTATTGTGTTCAGTAAGTCGAGGGCGACGCAGTTGCCTCCCCCATAGGCAGGGAGATTGTGCGATAGACCTCCAGGCAGGAGCTGCGCTCCCACGGAGCCATGTGTATCCTCTGTCTCAGGAGGAGAAGAGAGCTATGGAGACGTACATAGACGAATCTCTGAGACAAGGATACATACGGCCTTCCACTTCCCCTGCGTCCTCGAGTTTCTTTTTGTGAAGAAAAAGGATGGAGGATTACGCCCGTGCATTGATTACCGTGGTCTCAATCAGATCACGGTGAAGTACAGTTATCCACTCCCGCTGATTGCGACCATGACGGAGTCATTGCACGGGGCGCGCTTTCTTCACTAAATTAGATCTCAGGAGCGCGTACAACTTGGTGCGCATTAGGGGGCGATGAATGGAAGACAGCCTTTAGTACCACCTCGGGCCATTACGAGTATCTTGTCATGCCATACGGGTTGATGAATGCTCCTTCAGTTTTCCAATCATTCGTGGATGAGATCTTCAGGGACATGCAGGGGCAGGGGGTGGTCGTGTACATCGATGACATTCTCGTGTACTCACCTACCCGAGTCGAGCATGTGGCCCTGGTGCGCCGAGTGTTGCGGAGACTGTTGGAGCACGACCTGTATGTCAAGGCAGAGAAGTGTCTGTTCTTCCAGGAGTCGGTCTCCTTTTTGGGTTATCAGTTGTCTGCGTCAGGGGTGAAGATGGAGGTAGACCGGGTGTCAGCCGTGCGTAATTGGCAAACGCCAACTACTGTGAAGGAGGTGCAGCAGTTTTTGGGGTTTGCGAATTATTACCGGAGGTTTATCCGGGGTTTTGGACAGGTGGCAGCTCCCATAACGTCTCTTTTGAAGGGGGGTCCGGTGCGTCTGCAGTGGTCAGCCGAGGCGGACAGGGCGTTTGGGAGGCTGAAGGACCTGTTTACCTCGGCTCCGGTGCTGGCGCATCCGGATCCCTCTTTGCCATTTCAGGTAGAGGTGGACGCGTCAGAGGCCGGTATAGGAGCCATGCTGTCGCAACGGTCCGGCGTGCCACCTAAGCTCCGCCCCTGTGCCTTTTATTCCAAGAAGCTCAGTCCGGCGGAGCGAAACTATGACGTGGGGGACAGGGAGTTGTTAGCCGTGGTACAGGCCCTAAAGGTGTGGAGGCACTGGCTTGAGGGGGCTCAACACCCTTTCCTCATTTTGACGGACCACCGTAACCTGGAGTACATCCGGCCAGCGAGGAGGCTGAACCCTCGCCAGGCGAGGTGGAATATGTTTTTGACCCGTTTCACATTTAAGATCACGTACATCCCTGGGTCACAGAACGGTAAGGCAGACGCACTGTCTCGGCGGTATGACACGGAGGAGAGGTCCGTGGAGCCCACTCCCATACTGCCGGAGTCTTGTCTGGTGGCACCGGTAGTGTGGGAGGTCGATGCCGAACTCGAGCGGGCGTTACGCACCGACCCTAGTCCACCTCAATGCCCGGAGGGTCGGAAGTACGTTCCGCTCGAGGTTCGGGATCGTTTGATCTATTGGGCTCACACGTCACCCTCCTCTGGACACCCTGGTATCGGCCGGACAGTGCACTGTCTTAGTACCAAGTACTGGTGGCCCACGTTGGCGAGGGATGTGAGGGTTTATGTTTCCTCCTGCTCGGTGTGCGCCCAGTGTAAGGCGCCTAGACATCTGCCTAGGGGTAAGTTACTACCCTGCCCGTTCCACAACGACCATGGTCTCACCTCTCGGTGGATTTCCTCACTGACCTTCCTCCTTCACAGGGGAATACCACTATACTGGTCGTTGTGGACCGGTTATCTAAGGCCTGTTGTTTGCTCCCTATGCCGGGCCTTCCTACTGCCCTGCAAACCGCCGAAGCACTATTCACCCATGTGTTCTGGCACTACGGGGTACCCGAGGATATTGTGTCTGATCGAGGTCCCCAATTTACCTCCAGAGTCTGGAGAGCTTTTATGGAGCGGTTGGGGGTCTCGGTGAGCCTCACCTCGGGTTACCACCCGGAGAGTAATGGGCAGGTGGAACGCGTGAACCAGGATGTGGGTAGGTTTCTTAGAACATACTGCCAGGACCGGCCGGAGGAGTGGGCAGAGGTACGTTCCCTGGGCCGAGATGGCCCAGAATTCCCCTACGCCATTCCTCCACTAACCTAACCCCTTTTCAATGTGTGTTAGGTTACCAGCCGGTTCTGGCACCTTGGCAGCAGAGCCAGATCGAGGCTCCTGCGGTGGATGAGTGGGCGCGGCGCTCGGAGGAGACATGGAACGCTGCACACGTCCACCTGCAGCGGGCCCTCCGACGTCATAAGGCGAGCGCCGATCTCCACCGCAGTGAGGGACCGGTGTACGCACCTGGTGATCGAGTCTGGCTCTCTACCAGAAACCTGCCCCTACACCTACCCTGTCGGAAACTGGTTGAACGAGGTGTGTTACAAATTACAACTACCTGTTGAGTATAAGAGTATTAACCCCTCGTTCCATGTGTCTCTTCTCAGGCCGGTGGTAGCTGGCCCACTCCAAGAAAGTGAGATCAGGGAGACTCCTCCGCCCCCATTGGACATCGAGGGGGCACCGGCGTACTCCGTACGGTCCATCTTGGATTCGAGACGTCGGATGGGGGGTCTCCAATATCTAGTGGAGTGGGAGGGGTATGGCCCGGAGGAGCGGTGCTGGGTGCCGAGGAGAGACATTTTGGAGCCGTCTCTCCTGACAGAATTCCATCGTGGGCACCCGACGCACCCTGCTCCGCGTCCTCCTGGTCGTCCCCGAGGCCGGAGTCAGCGCACGTCTGGAGCCGCGCGTCAAGGGGGGTACTGTCACGGTTTCGGCCGAGGCTGCCTCTCTCCCTTACTAGGGACAGGCTTCGGCGTTCGTCGTCTCCGGAATACTAGCTGCCACCGTTGTATGTTTCTATGTTCGTTTGCTTTTGTCTGATTGTTGTACACCTGTTATCGTTTAGTGTAATTAGTGTCCTATAAGTTCTCGTTGTGTTTGTCTAGTGTTGTGTGTGATTGTTTTACTGTCGTGCCGGTAGGCTGGATTATTACTGTTTGCTCGGTTGAGCTATTTTGCTCCTTAGTTTTGGAGTATTTTGTCGCACCTGTTTGTGCGCTTGTGTTTTCGCCTACGTGCGGAGCTTTTGCCTCAGGGCAGTTATTTCGTGTTTGTTTTGCTGTGCATCACTAAAGTCTGTTGGACTAACGTACTGCGTCCTGCGCCTGATTCCACCCACACCCACCTACATCTACCTTGACAGTTGCCTTCTCACCAAGCTGCTTGCCTATTGTCCTGTAGCCCATCCCAGCCTTGTGCAGGTCTACAATTTTATCCCTGATATCCTTACACAGCTCTCTGGTCTTGGCCATTGTGGAGAGGTTGGAGTCTGTTTGATTGAGTGTGTGGACAGGTGTCTTTTATACAGGTAACAAGTTCAAACAGGTGCAGTTAATACAGGTAATGAGTGGAGAACAGGAGGGCTTCTTAAAGAAAAACTAACAGGTCTGTGAGAGCCGGAATTCTTACTGGTTGGTAGGTGATCAAATACTTATGTCATGCAATAAAATGCAAATTAATTACTTAAAAATCATACAATGTGATTTTCTGGATTTTTGTTTTAGATTCCGTCTCTCACAGTTGAAGTGTACCTATGATAACAATTACAGACCTCTACATTCTTTGTAAGTAGGAAAACCTGCAAAATCGGCAGTGTATCAAATACTTGTTCTCCCCACTGTATCCTCCAAACACCGGCTTCGAGGGCATTATCACTTTTATGCAACGGGTTATCAAATCAAATCCAAATCAAATTTATTGGTCACATACACATGGTTAGCAAATGTTATTGCGAGTTTAGCAAAATGCTTGTGCTTCTAGATCCGACAGTTCAGCAATATCTAGCAAGTAATATCTAACAGTTCCACAACAAAAACCTAATACGCCCCGTGTAGCTCAGTTGGTAAAGCATGGCACTTGTAACGCCAGGGTTGTGGGTTCGTTTCCCACGGAGGGGCCAGTATGAAAATGTATGCACTCACTAACTGTAAGTCGCTCTGGATAAGAGCGTCTGCTAAATGACTAAAATGTAAATGTAAAAATCTAAGTTATGGAATAAGAATATATAAATATATGGATGAGCAATGTCATTATCAGAGTGGCATAGGCTAAGATGCAATAGATAGTATAGAAAACAGTATATACATATGAGATGGGTAATGCAAGATATGTAAACATTATTAAAGTGGCATTATTAAAGTGACTACTGTTCCATTTATTAAAGTGGCCAGTGATTTTCAAGTCTGTATGTAGGCAGCAGCCTCTCTGTGCTAGTGATGGCTGTTTAACAGTCTGAATGCCTTGAGTTAGAAGCTGTTTTTCAGTCTCTCGGTCCCAGCTGTGATGCACCTGTACTGACCTCGCCTTCTGGATGATAGCGGGGTGAACAGGCAGTGGCTCGGGTGGTAGTTGTCCTTGATTATCTTTTTGGCCTTCCTGTGACATCGGGTGTCGTAGGTGTCCTGGAGGGCAGGTAGTTTGCCCCCGGTGATGCGTTGTGCAGACCGCACCACCCTCTGGAGAGCCATGCAGTTATGGGCGGTGCAGTTGCCGTACCAGGCGGTGATACAGCCCGACAGGATGCTCTCAATTGTGCATCTGTAAATGTTTTTGAAGGTTTTAGGTGACAGGCTGTCTGTGTGGGTGGACCATTTGAGTTTGTCAGTGATATGTACGCCGAGGAACTAAAAACGTTCCACCTTCTCCACTGCTGTCCCATCGATGTGGATATGGGGGGGTACTCTCTCTGCTGTTTCCTGAAGTCCACGATCATCTCCTTTGTTTTTTTTTACGTTGAGAGGTTATTTTCCTGACACCACAGTCCGAGAGCCCTCACCTCCTCCCTGTAGCCTGTCTCATCGTTGTTGGTAATCAAGCCTACTACTGTTCTGTCGTCTGCAAACTTGATGATTTTGTTGGAGGCATGCATGGCTACGCAGTCATGGGTGAACAGAGAGTACAGGAGGGGGCTGAGCACAAATCCTTGTGGGGGCCCCCTTTTGAGGATCAGCGAAGTGGAGATGTTGTTTCACCACCTGGGGGCGGCCCATCAGGAAGTCCAGGACCCAATTGCACAGGGCGGGGTTGAGACCCAGGGCCTCAAGCTTGATGATGAGCTTGGAGGGTACTATAATGTTGAATGCTGAGCTATAGTCAATGAACAGCATTCTTCCATAGGTATTCCTCTTGTCCAGATGGGATAGGGCAGTGTGCAGTGTGATGGCAATTGCATCGTCTGTGGACCTATTGGGGTGGTATGCAAATTGAAGTGGGTCTAGGGTGACAGTTAAGGTGGAGGTGATATGATCCTTGACTAGTCTCTCAAAGCACTTCATGATGACAGAAGTGAGTGCTACGGGGCGATAGTCATTTAGTTCAGTTACCTTTGCATTCATGGGTACAGGAACAATGGTGGCCATCTTGAAGCATGTGGGGACAGCAGACTGGGATAGGGAGAGATTGAATATGTCCGTAAACACACCAGCCAGCTGGTCTGCACATGCTCTGAGGACGCGGCTAGGACGGGCCGGCAGCCTTGCAAGGGTTAACGCGTTTAAATGTCTTGCTCACGTCAACCATGGAGAAGGAGAACCCACAGTCCTTGGTAGCTGGCCGCGTCGGTGGCACAGTGTTATCCTCAAAGCGGGCAAATAACTTATTTTGCTTATCTGGCAGCAATACGTCGGTGGCCGCGACGTGGCTGGTTTTCCTCTTGTAGTTACCAACATATTCAAAACTTTCTTTTTTATTAATTTATTCATACTATTTCATACAAAATATAGTTCCGACACAAATCTAGGGTTGCTACCCCTTCGTTCTATCGGTTTGGTTGCCAGAGACGCGACCAAGTTGTTCAGTCTTTTTGTTCTGTATCTATGGACGCGACCCAGTTGTTCGTTCAAAATGTTCCATTGCCATACTGGCTTGCAATGTTGTTATCCCTTGCTTTCTAACTAGCCAACTACAGCTAACTTACAGTCACGTCAAACAGTGCAGCCAGAATAACAGAAAAGTAGCTGCATTTGTTTAAGCTGTTTTTCTAGTGATATTTATTTGGATACATCCATAAAAATGAGCTAATGAAGCACGATTTCGCCTGGAATAGAAAATGTGCTCACTTGTCAGGACACTGTTCTTCAGAGAAGCTAGCCAACAACACAGCTAACAAAATCACTTAAAACTGAAGACTAGCTGCACTTGGTTTCATTTGACCTTTATTCAATTGACATTTCTTTGTATATATCCATAAAAATTATGCCAGCTGATTCATGATTTCGACTGGCTGAGAAACGCTGCCTGCCTGTCTGTCTCTTCCCGACTCCCGACACGTTCATTACTATGGGACAGCTGGAGATCAAATTTGAATATTGAAACAATGTTGCAAATGTCGGCGAGACAGACAGCAAGGTTTATACAAATCTCCACTGTTGAAAACTAAATGTTAGTCTAAAAGAAATGTGAGATAATGTCTATTTGCTTTTTATAGTGGAGATCAAGTTCATAAATTGCCTGGCTGGGCTGATGAGACTGTGGATTGTGCAGTCAGATGGAACAGAGTAAATAGGCATTTTAAAATGGCTGTCTAATTTCACCCTAGATGGATGCCTGAGAAACAGAGGTTTGCTCTAAAGCCCCCTTAAAGGTGCAATATGCAGAAATTGCTCCGCCATTTCCTGGTTGCTAAAATTCTAATAGTTGGCCTAATTCAGTTTATGTGAAATTAGGATAGAGTCATTGTACCATCTAAACCGCTGTGAAATATATTTTCAAAACCTACAATATTGTATTTTCAGCAGTTTGAAGCAGGTGTACAAAACCAAAAGTAAAAGACGCAAAAATGAAACATAAGAATGGGAAGCATAGAAATCGCACACATAGAACAGATCTACCACTTCTTAGACTTGCTTTCAATGAGAATGACAAATCTTATTGTGAATTTGTGAATTTGTCCGGTCGCCCAAAAAGTTACATATTGCAGCTTAGATTCAAAAGCAGTCTTAAAAATGCTAATTTTCATCTTGGTAAACATTTTCATTATGAGAAGAATCTGCAGTTGTGTCTAGAGATGAGAGGAGCTCAACTATGACCTCTAAATGACCCCATACATGCAGATGGCTGGTCCAAAAAGGTACAGTAGCAATTGCTTCAGGGTGAAGGGAACAAAGGGCATGTCTCAGTGTTCTGATGTTGCTGCCTCTCTTCCTCTCATCTACTTCAACTGTACAAACTTAAAATCCCTGGTGAGGTGAAATAAATATGGGGGATGTGCTGTGAAGTAGCTCTCACCTGTACAGTTCTTTCACATCATTGCAGAGGACACAAGGTGAGGAAGCCTCAAGGTGAGGACTATTGAGACACACCCATAGTGCACTATAACTTAAAGGAAGAGGGTAGATATTATGGTACTAGTTCGATTGACTGAAGTACTTTTTTCCTTCTTTAACCCAACTATTATTCCCTCAATATTTGTTCTTTAATCGTGTCAGGTTTGTGCTAATACTGCCTTTCTCCTCACATGTGTGCCTTTTTTACAGTACCGGTATATGCCGGAAGGTGAGATCTATCACAGGTGTGAGGTGTTGACGTGTTATATGTACAGTACATGGACATTTCTGACACACCCTGAATGGTCAACAGTTCCTCTAGCTACTTGAACTTTATGGGTGCAATCAAGATGTTAGATTTCAGTAAATTGTGCAATCCTCTTAATTAGTCATTTATCATCTTGAGGAAGTTAGTTTAGTGAGATTAAGAAATCACAGAAGTAGATTACAATTCAATTTTAGGAAACGTTTTGCAAAACAACATCCATATGTCATGCCTTAAAATGTAAAAAAATATATATATATATATTGAAGCGTTTGAATTTTGCTCCTCCTGTCACACTTTCTCTCTATGAGATATTGAGGGATCTGTCTTTGAATCGAGAAAACAAGCAGAAAAAAACAGCCTTGTATAACTGATTATTTTCACAGTTTCACACCACTGACATTACACCGGATACTCCTCTCTTGCTAAGGTAAGGTAACACCTTCACTCTCACATCCCTGTACTGACATGGATTCAAGTGGCATGGGGTCCATTCCTTTTAGGGAAAGTTGCTACATGCTCTCAATTGTGGGACTTGTAATGTTGCCAAGAACAGTGTGGACAGACAACAAACAAATCACTTTCGAATACAGCCTCAATATGTCTTCTTAAACTGATTACAATCCATATAACATGAAAAGTTATCATTACTTGGCCCACCTCTAACCCATTATTGCAGTATATGCATAATTACAGTATGTCAGGGTTATAATTAGGCTTTTACGGTGACCGCCACAACGGCAGTCACAAGTCATGACCGCAGTCAAATCATAGTCCCACACCTCATGTAGCCTAGCCCATAGGCAATATGGTTTGTATCACAACTAAAGTGGCCAAATAACTTCTTAAAATTAAGCACATTAATCTGCTTTACAACCGATGTAGAGCCTAACTGGCATACATAGGTGGCGCGTGAGTTTCAAGTTTGGGGAAAAAAAAATTCACCATAAAAATGCACCTTTATAATAAAGCATGACATGCATAATCACATGTGTGGTCACTTTTGAGAATCGTGTTTTCCTGCTAATTGATTGCATTTTGGAATATTCGCGTGTGTGCATTGCTGCGCTTATAATGTGAAGAAATAGCCGAATAGTTTATCAACATTTTATGCTAAACGTTCTGATCTGTTGCATCAGCCTCATTGCTTTTAAAAGTTTTTTTCAATGTGAATGGTTGTATTCATTTGGAATCTATCGCATCCCACAACTGTCTCAGACTATGTTTGGAATATTTCTCTCTCGCACAGAAGGACAAGTTGACCAATAGAATAGGTCAACTTTGGTAATATGGGGGATAGTAGATTAACATAGGCTAGTGCTTTTGCTGTTCGTTAGGCCTACTCATCTTGTTGGCTGACAAAAAGTAAATGTGGACAGTTCTTCTAACATCTTCAGAATGCGCCTCGGAATTTGATAAGATGGATGCGCGCAGTTGCATCCCAGATGTGTCTGTCTTCACTTGTAGCCTACTTCAGAGCTGAGATAGATGCCTGTGAGAAGAACCTGATCACGTGACAGGCATTGGCTAATAATAATTTAGATATCTGAGAGAGCCATGTGAGTGAGAGGTGCTTTGGAACACGCAGCCATGAAAAGGGAATTATTATTATTATTATTATTATTATTATTATTATTATTATATTCATCCCAAGGGCACAACGGCCACTGGCCGCAAAAGGCATAGATTATTTTATGGGGCATTACGGCCACACTAGGGGGATGCCACCGGGAAATTCGAGGCTTGTCAAATTGTGAATGAGAGACTGATGAAGTGTGTGCAGCCTGTGCAAGAAACAAAGCAGCGCTCATGCCTTTCATGTGACTTTTTTCAAATCATCATTAGAGTCGCATCATGCAGCCTTAGAATGTATAACAAATCGAAACATACTGTATAGCCCAATGTTTGTATCACAACTAAAGTTGCATAAATAACTCTAAATTAAGGATTTCTTAAGTGTGTCTTTGTTAACAGCTCAATACAGAATAGCTGTGCTCACTCCCTCAGAAAACGTTTGGAGAAAACATCCTTTCTATTTTATTCAGCTATGTTCAATTGTATTCTTCATAATATAAAATAATGCCACAGAATTCTAAGCAAATCTTGTCTGCTAAATGAACTACTGTAGCCCACAGCCATATGGCATAGCCAGATCAGGGCCTAACATAAGGACAACTCAGAGTATGTGATTCTATTCTTCATATCATGTTTCTTTAGACCAGTGTAAAATAAATAATGGATTTATTGTGATGGTGTAGGCTATATTAAATGGATTTATTAGACTTTTTAGAAAGTATATGTTCCAAAGGTCTGCATCAGTGTGTTAATTATCGGTCAATTACCATGAGACCGGCGGTTATTTGCTTGACAATCAGCGGCTGACAAAATGTAATGACCGCCACAGCCCTAGTTATGATTACGTTGGTACCCCTGGCCTGCTGGCTCCCCTACCTCTGCGGAAGCATAGTTCCCGCTCTGCCCAGTCAAAACTGTTCGCTGCTCTGGCACCCCAATGGTGGAACAAGCTCCCTCACGACGCCAGGACAGCAGAGTCACTCACCACCTTCCGGAGACATTTGAAACCCCACCTCTTTAAGGAATACCTGGGATAGGATAAAGTAATCCTTCTACCCCCCCCTTTCCTCCAACCTTCTACCCCCCCCCCCAAAAAAAAATATATAATTAAAAAATTAACATTTGTAAAGGGGTTATCCCACTGGCTATAAGGTGAATGCACCTATTTGTAAGTCGCTAAATGACGTAAATGTAAAATGTAAATGTACTTCTCCACAACTTTGTCCCTGACCTGTTTGGAGAGCTCTTTGGTCTTCATGGTGCCGCTTGCTTGGTGGTGCCCCTTGCTTAGTGGTGTTGCAGACTCTGGGGCCTATCAGAACAGGTGTATCTATACTGAGATCATGTGACAGATCATGTGACACTTAGATTGCACACAGCTGGACTTTATTTAACTAATTATGTGACTTCTGAAGGTACATTGGTTGGGCCAGATCTTATTTAGGGGCTTCATAGCAAAGGGGGTGAATACATATGCACGCACCACTTTTCCGTTATTTATTTGTACACATTTTTTGAAACAAGTTATTTTTTTCATTTCACTTCACCAATTTGGACTATTTTGTGTATGTCCATTACATGAAATCCCAATAAAAATCCATTTAAATTACAGGTTGTAATGCAACAAAATAGGAAAAACACAGAGGGGGATGAATACTTTTGCAAATCACTGTAAAGGAAATAAGGCACTTACTTTGATAGGAATGCACACATGTCCAAAGTTATTATTTGTAAGGAAAACAACAATGAAGGCAATGCGAGCGCCAGCCAGAAAATGTGCCAGGGGGAAAAAGTTTGTGCTAGACTGCACAAATGTCTGCATTTTATCTGGGAACCACTGGGGAGATGCTGGGCTCTTATCGATGTCACGCCCTGACCTTGAGAGCCCTGTTTTCTCTAGTTGGTTTGGTCAGGGTGTGAATTCTAGATTGTGTATTTCTATGTTGGCCGGGTGTGGTTCCCAATCAGAGGCAGCTGTCGATCCTTGTCTCTGTTTGGGGATCATACTTAGGCAGGCATTTTGCCTACCTTAGTTGTGGGATCTTGTTTCTGTTTGGGCTTGTGTTTTGTGTAGCCTGTTGAACTTCACGTTTGTTTGTATTTTGTTGTTTTGATTCTTTATTCAGTAAATAAAGGAATCTGTACGCATACCACGCTGCACCTTGGTCTGATCCGTCTATCAACGAGCGTGACAGAAGATCCCACCACCAATGGACCAAGCAGCGTGGCCAGGAGGAGCAGACATGCTGGACACAGGTGGGGAAGACATTCTGGACATGGGAGGAGATATTGGCCAGTAAGGGACCCTGGGCAAAGGAAGAAGCCCAGGCAGGAAAGGATCAACGGCGACATCATAGTTCAAGACGGCGAAGGAAGCCCGAGAGGCAGCCCCAAGATAAAAAAAAAATTGGGGGGGCACACGGGGTGGTGGGCGAAGCAGCAGGAGGCCCTGAAAGACCTGCAGCTCAGCACTCAGAGAGGACACCACCACCTTACGGGGGCTGATAGATAAGAGGGAGGCTTGTGTTTTGGCTTGTGTTTTGTGTAGCCTGTTGAACTTCACGTTCGTTTGTGTTTTGTTGTTTTGTTTCTTTATTCAGTAAATAAAGGAATATGTACGCATACCACGCTGCACATTGGTCTGATCCGTCTATCAACAAGTGTGACAATCGAAGAGAGAAGTTTGTCCTGTTCAGTAAAGCCTCAAACATAAATTGTCCGCAACAGTGAAATGGGCTACTTCTATGTGAATTCATGAGGAGACGGAACACACCTCAATTCAAAATGTTGTTAAAATATAAAACTTGTAGAAAATAATTTCAAATTGACAAGTTGAAATATAGCCTATACATAATTATCAGGCATTGTGTGTCTTGGTTTGAGGGTAGCGCATGTAAACTGTCCTGTTGTTTAACAATCGCATTTTGGAACAGTGAGTGCAATCTGACATCATGCACATACGTTTCCATCCTCATCTGAGTACATTGACTTCAATACAAGACCTAGGAGGCTCATGGTTCTCACCCCTTCCATAGACCTTCACAGTAATTATGACAACTTCCGGAGGACGTCCTCCAACCTATGAGAGCTCTTGCAGCATGAACTGACATGTCCACCCAATCAATGGATCAGAGAATGAATCTAGTACTGAAAGCATGAGCTAAAGCTAGCTAGCACTGCAGTGCATAACATGTGGTGAGTAGTTGACTCAAAGAGAGATAAAAGACAATAGTTAAACAGTCTTTAACAAATTAATTTCTTTAAAAATGAAGGAGAAGCAAGAGAGAGCGTTAGAGAGAGAGAGTGCTAGCTATATTTCTTTGGAATTTTTTCACTTTCACTTAGCTAGCAAATGCAGCTAGCTAGTTTAGCCTACACAAACGCCCGGCTCAAACAGAGATGGATGCTATGGTAGCTAGCTGACTATAACTATCCAACACTGGAAGTATTCAAAGTCAAGGTAAGCTTTTGGTTTTATTAATTTATTGCCACCGGGGAGTGCCAGTGTAACTGCTAAACTGCTTGCTGACAGTACATTATACTGCATGATTGTAGCAGGTTTACTAATGTGTTTGTTCTAGTAGCTATATTGACTATGACGTTAGCTAATAAGGTGACAACGGTGTAGGCTGTGTGTAGCGGTTAGTGGTTATGATATGAAGGTTTGGCTTGGAAATATATATTTTTTCATATGTTGTGCACAGAAGTCCACAAGCGAAGGGAAAAGGTGATAGGAGGAGAGATCGTATATGTGAGAAGGAATTATACAATGAGCAAAATTATCATGCTGTTTGTATTTGGCTGCTATGAAAGTGAACTGTGTTTGCGTGTGATCAGAGGTGAATTCATTCTGCCGATTCTGTTGAAGAATGGGGATAAACATATCTGAATTTGTCCAATAGAAACTCTTGTTTGTAACTGTTGGACTAATGATTACATCCTTGATCAGCTAGTGTGCAAGGCGATATTGAATGTCACTGTCTATCACCTTCATTACTCAAATTTTTCTCTCGACCTGTGCAGCTACGTTGTAAACTTCAATTCACAGGCTAGGTTGTAGCAACCTCATGATTGGTATAGGGAAAATTTGAGTATCATCTAGTAGCTAAAACCTATCGATGTTACGTTGAGGTGGGTGAATGGAATATGAATGACAGTCATCCAATATGCTGTAATAGAAATAAGGCCATGCATCTCAATAGCAAAATAGTGTTTTTACTGAGTTACAGTTGATATAAGTTAATCAGTCAATTGAAATAAATTCATTAGGCCCTAATCAATGGATTTCACATGACTGGGAATACAGATATGCATCTGTTGGTCACAGATAAAGTAGGGGCGTGGATTAGAAAACCAGTCAGTATCTGGTGTGACCACCATTTGGCTCATGCAGTGCGACACATCTCCTTCACATAGAGTTGATTGTGGCCCATGGAATGTTGTCCAACTCCTCTTCAATGGCTGTGGGAAGTTGCTGGATATTAGAGGGAACTGGAACACGTTGTCGTACATGTCGATCCAAAGCATCCCAAACATGCTCAATGGATGACATGTCTGGTGAGTATGCAGGCCATGGAAGAACTGGGATATTTTCAGCTTTCAGGAGTTGTGTACAAATCCTTGCGACATGAGGCCGTGCATTATAACACGAGTGGCACAACAATGGGCCTCAGGATCTCGTCATGGTATCTCTGTGCATTCAAATTGCCATCAATAAAATGCAATTGTGTTCATTGTCCGTAGCTTATGGCTGCCCATACCATAACCCCACCGACACCATTGGGCACTCTTGACATCAGCAAACCACTCGCCCACACGACACCATACACGTGGTCTGCGGTTGTGAGGCCTGTTGGACGTACTGCCAAATTCTCTAATACGATGTTGGAGGCGGCTTATGGTAACAAAATTAACATTCAATTATCTGGCAACAGCTCTGCTGGACATTCCTGCAGTCAGCATGCCAATTGCATGCTCCCTCAAAACTTGAGACATCTGTGGCATTGTGTTGTGTGACAAAACTGCACATTTTAGAGTGGCCTTTTATTGTCCCCAGCACAAGTTGCAGCTGTGTAATGATCATGCTGTTTAATCAGCTTCTTGATATGCCACACCTGTCAGGTGGATGGATTATTTTGGCAAAGGAGAAATTATCACTAACAGGGATGTATTTTCTAGTGCTCCTAAATTTCATGTGGTGCTCCTAACTTTTTAAAGTTGGGAGCACCAGTGCTACCAATGAATTGTATTAATTTAGAGGAACCACGGTAAACTTCACAATGTAAAAGGGTCTTTCCACAAAATGGGAGCCTTTTGGACATGCAAACTGTAAAGAAATTAACTTTAAAATATATTTTCTTTCAAGACTCAATTGCATGGAGGTTATGGTTAGCCTACAGAAAAACACTTTTTACCATCTCAGGCATTAAAACCCTATGAACTGAGAGCATTTTATCTGCACTTGTACCACACTGTCTGTCAACCCTGTTATGGACACTTATGTAACTGCCTAACTATTATTTAAAAGCATGTTTGAGATCAATTCAACATGTTCATGAAATTAGGATCATACATATGTTCCACAAATAATGACATTTTTATCAAATTCAAGTTTTCAAAAATGTATTGAGCAAACAGGGTTGACGTGTTAAGCTCGACCAACTCAGTCAAAGATGATAAAACAATTATAAATAGACCACAAAGAGAGAAGATTTTCACAATATATACAAAAGTATGTGGACATCCCTTCAAATTAGTGGATTCGGCTATTTCAGCCACACCGGTTGCTGACAGGTACAGTGGGGAAAAAAAGTATTTAGTCAGCCACCAATTGTGCACGTTCTCCCACTTAAAAAGATGAGAGAGGCCTGTAATTTTCATCATAGGTACACGTCAACTATGACAGACAGAATGAGAAAAAAATATCCAGAAAATCACATTGTAGGATTTTTAATGGATTGATTTGCAAATTATGGTGCAAAATAAGTATTTGGTCAATAACCAAAGTTTCTCAATACTTTGTTATATACCCTTTGTTGGCAATGACACAGGTCAAACGTTTTCTGTATGTCTTCACAAGGTTTTCACACACTGTTGCTGGTATTTTGGCCCATTCCTCCATGCAGATCTCCTCTAGAGCAGTGATGTTTTGGGGCTGTCGCTGGGCAACACAGACTTTCAACTCCCTCCAAAGATTTTCTATGGGGTTGAGATCTGGAGACTGGCTAGGCCACTCCAGGACCTTGAAATGCTTCTTACGAAGCCACTCCTTCGTTGCCCAGGCGGTGTGTTTGGGATCATTGTCATGCTGAAAGACCCAGCCACGTTTCATCTTCAATGCCCTTGCTGATGGAAGGAGGTTTTCACTCAAAATCTCACGATGCATGGCCCCATTCATTCTTTCCTTTACACGGATCAGTCGTCCTGGTCCCTTTGCAGAAAAACAGCCCCAAAGCATGATGTTTCCACCCCCATGCTTCACAGTAGGTATGGTGTTCTTTGGATGCAACTCAGCATTCTTTGTCCTCCAAACACGACGAGTTGAGTTTTTACCAAAAAGTTATATTTTGGTTTCATCTGACCATATGACATTCTCCCAATCCTCTTCTGGATCATCCAAATGCACTCTAGCAAACTTCAGACGGGCCTGGACATGTACTGGCTTAAGCAGGGGGACACGTCTGCACTGCAGGATTTGAGTCCCTGGCGGCGTAGTGTGTTACTGATGGTAGGCTTTGTTACTTTGGTCCCAGCTCAGTGCAGGACATTCACTAGGTCCCCCCGTGTGGTTCTGGGATTTTTGCTCACCGTCCTTGTGATCATTTTGACCCCACGGGGTGAGATCTTGCGTGGAGCCCCAGATCGAGGGAGATTATCAGTGTTCTTGTATGTCTTCCATTTCCTAATAATTGCTCTCACAGTTGATTTCTTCAAACCAAGCTGCTTACCTATTGCAGATTCAGTCTTCCCAGCCTGGTGCAGGTCTACAATTTTGTTTCTGGTGTCCTTTGACAGCTCTTTGGTCTTGGCCATAGTGGAGTTTGGAGTGTGACTGTTTGAGGTTGTGGACAGGTGTCTTTTATACTGATAACAAGTTCAAACAGGTGCCATTAATACAGGTAACGAGTGGAGGACAGAGGAGCCTCTTAAAGAAGAAGTTACAGGTCTGTGAGAGCCAGAAATCTTGCTTGTTTGTAGGTGACCAAATACTTATTTTCCACCATAATTTGCAAATAAATTCATTAAAAATCCTACAATGTGATTTTCTGGATTTTTTTTTCTCAATTTGTCTGTCATAGTTGACGTGTACCTATGATGAAAATTACAGGCCTCTCTCATCTTTTTAAGTGGGAGAACTTGCACAATTTGTGGTTGACTAAATACTTTTTTTCCCCACTGTATATAAAATCGAGCCTCAGTGTTCACAGTAAACAGGTGATGGAAGTTGTACAGAACTTTCACAACGTTCAAGTTTGCGCTCAGCAGACCTGAAATTAGCTCAGTGCCTAATTTTTTTGAGGGAACCTTGCTGTCAAGTAAATAGCAAGGAAGTCATTGATCTTTTGACCATTTTTTCATCTGCTTTGCTTTGTAGTCCGCTTTGGGTGGCCATGCATATATGTTATGACAGGAATGTGTTCTTAATTTTGTTGAGGGGATTTTGCTATAGAAGCACCATGGTATTAGGACCATAGCTCAAATCAGCAGGATCAACCCAGAGCACCAATACTACAGCACAAAGGGAAATACAGTGCATATAAGTTACTGATAATGCTTCTTGGTATGACGTGGCAAAGACAGACTCTCACTAAGCTCTCAAAGTCTAAAATAACTAAGCTACTGTGATTCCTTTTCCATCTTGCTGTTCAGAAGACCTTAAAATGAGGGACAGACTAAATGCATCACTAATCATATGAAGATAAATAATAATCTTCAGAAATGACTTTTTTAAAGCAGCAAAATAACTAGGCCTTTACAATGATGGTGAAACTTGGAGACATTTTTGGATTAAGTTGGTTGAAATCCTTCTGGAAGTGACACTGGGTTGATGTCAAAATTCTGAATTTTGGCACTTTAGCAAGTCTTTATTCATATACAAATCTGATTTATTGAATTCTCCATGTGCTCGGTATTAAAAGGACATTTCTAAAATGTTCAACTTCATATTCTTCATTTCCAGCACATACCCAACATCAGCATACAGTGAGGGAAAAAAGTATTTGATCCCCTGCTGATTTTGTACGTTTGCCCACTGACAAACACATGATCAGTCTATAATTTTAATGGTAGGTTTATTTGAACAGTGAGAGACAGAATAACAACAACAAAATGCAGAAAAACGCATGTCAAAAATGTTATAAATTTATTTGCATTTTAATGAGGGAAATAAGTATTTGACCCCTCTGCAAAACATGACTTAGTACTTGGTGGCAAAACCCTTGTTGGCAATCACAGAGGTCAGACGTTTCTTGTTGTTAGCCACCAGGTTTGCACACATCTCAAGAGGGATTTTGTCCCACTCCTCACTAAGGTGTCGAGGCTGACGTTTGGCAACTCGAACCTTCAGCTCCCTCCACAGATTTTCTATGGGATTAATGTCTGGAGACTGGCTAGGCCACTCCAAGACCTTAATGTGCCTCTTCTTGAGCCACTTCTTTGTTGCCTTGGCTGTCTGTTTTGGGTCATTGTCATGCTGGAATACCCATCCACGACCCATTTTCAATGCCCTGGCTGAGGGAAGGAGGTTCTCACTCAAGATTTGACGGTACATGGCCCCGTCCATCGTCCCTTTGATGCGGTGAAGTTGTCCTGTCCCCTTAGCAGAAAAACACCCCCAAAGCATAATGTTTCCACCTCCATGTTTGACGGTGGGGATGGTGTTCTTGGGGTCATAGGCAGCATTCCTCCTCCTCCAAACAGAGCGAGTTGAGTTGATGCCAAAGAGCTCGATTTTGGTCTCATCTGACCACAACACTTTCACCCATTTCTCCTCTGAATCATTCAGATGTTCATTGGCAAACTTCAGACGGGCCTGTATATGTGCTTTCTTGAGCAGGGGGACCTTGCGGGCGCTGTAGGATTTCAGTCCTTCACGGCGTAGTGTGTTACCAATTGTTTTCTTGGTGACTATGGTCCCAGCTGCCTTGAGATCATTGACAAGATCCTCCCGTGTAGTTCTGGGCTGATTCCTCACCGTTGTCATGATCATTGCAACTCCACGAGGTGAGATCTTGCATGGAGCCCCAGGCCGAGGGAGATTGACAGTTATTTTGTGTTTCTTCCATTTGCGAATAATCGCACCAACTGTTGTCACCTTCTCACCAAGCTGCTTGGCGATGGTCTTGTAGCCCATTCCAGCCTTGTGTAGGTCTACAATCTTGTCCCTGACATCCTTGGAGAGCTCTTTGGTCTTGGCCATGGTGGAGAGTTTGGAATCTGATTGATTGATTGCTTCTGTGGACAGGTGTCTTTTATACAGGTAACAAGCTGAGATTAGGAGCACTCCCTTTAAGAGTGTGCTCCCAATCTCAGCTCGTTACCTGTATAAAAGACACCTGGGAGCCAGAAATCTTTCTGATTGAGAGGGGGTCAAATACTTATTTCCCTCATTAAAATGCAAATCAATGTATAACATTTTTGACATGCGATTTTCTGGATTTATTTGTTGTTATTCTGTCTCTCACTGTTCAAATAAACCTGCCATTAAAATTATAGACTGATCATTTCTTTGTCAGTGGGCAAACGTACAAAATCAGCAGGGGATCAAATACTTTTTTCCCTCACTGTATGTGAAAATGGCGCATTTCTATGTTTTGTATTATAAAAGATAGAGGAAGATAAGTGTTTCCAATGACAACATCAACCAATTAGTAGTAAATTAGTTGGCAACGCCTACTTATAATTGGTTAAAATTACATGATGCACACCAATGACGTCATTCGAAACATTTATCTTCCTTGATCTATTTTACTACAAAACATAGAAACGCGCCATTTTCACATATGTGACTGACCGGCTCGATTCGGTCTTATGTAGCAAAATATGAAATGTTTTTTTTTTACATTGGATAAAAGTAGAGACAGAGCTAGAAAATTGTATATCATACACTACAGTTGAGGAACAATGGGAAAGTAATTCTGCTTTAAAAGTTGATAAACTTATATCTGAGAAAATGGCCCTTGAATGTTTTGGTACACCTACTGGAGCGCTCTTCTTTGTCTACTCATCTCTTTAAGGATTCACATGAGGCCATGTGCTAAACAGAGTGAGTAAAGTAGTGTACTAAACAACCAAAGATTTAAAGACTAAAGGCTGGTTTATAAAACGTCTATCGACATGTCTGTAGACAGTTGTCGCAGTGACATTATGAACATTCTATTGTCGTCCGACATCAAAGTTGTCATTGTCGTTATGAAAAAGTATAAGCACAAAAACGCCTTGTGCATGTGACAAATAAACATTGATTTTATTTGATATAGTGTTTGTTTACCAGAGACGGTAATGTGATCTGCACCAAAGTCAAATAAGGATATAATGTTAGGCCAACGAGACAGTGTCCAAGTTGTAAAATTATCCGGTAGAATGACCTGCTTTTACTTCGTCACACTCACAACCGTAAGCTATTTTCTGTAATTAGCTTGCTAATAACTTGTAAATAATGATCTTGTTGTGATTTTATTTTCCTGTAATAACGAATACAAATGAGCTTAAGTTAAGACGTCGTCAGCTATATGATATGGTCATTATTTGAACTGGCTAGCCAGCTAATTTAACATTAGCTAGCTAGCTAACAAGCTAGAAACGAACCAAAACATTGTTTCGAAAGTTGCTTTTAGTTGCCTGGTTTGCTAGATTGACATATACTCAATAAATGTGTTAACAAATGGGTTTATTGGTGTTAAAATACAACAGGTATGCCATTTTGGACCACCAGGCTGCTGATGTCATGACGACGTCTTAACTTTAGCTCATTTGTATTCGTTATTACAGGAAAATAAAATCACAACAAGATCATTATTTACAAGTTATTAGCAAGCTAATTACAGAAAATAGCTTACGGTTGTGAGTGTGACGAAGTAAAAGCAGGTCATTCTACCGGAGAATTCTACAACTTGGACACTGTCTCGTTGGCCTAACGTTATATCCTTATTTGACTTTGGTGCAGATCACATTACCGTCTCTGGTAAACAAACACTATATCAAATAAAATCAATGTTTATTTGTCACATGCACAAGGTGTAAACAGTACAGTGAAATGGTTACGTGCATAGGGGAGTATTTTGTTTAGACAGGTGGCTAGCTAGCTAGCTAGCTAAACAATTAACCATAATCCTAATTAATATCATTACTAGCCTGCATGAATCTGCTGATAGCTAAAGCTAACCAACTAGCTAGGTTCAATGTTAGCTAGCTAGTTAACACCAGGCTATAACTAGCAATGCAAATGGCTCTGAGATATAAATAATATTACTACACAGATCGTACACGTAACATTAGCTAGCTAGCTAACAGTACGCTTTAACTTGCAATGAAAACGACAAAATTAGAAACTTTTAATATCTGAAAATTTAGCTAGCTAGACTCTCTTACCCGTATACATGGATGAACACTTCTCCCTCTCTTTCACGGATGCCATGGTTGCCTTTAGTTTGAAGATGTAATCCGTAGACAGGTGTTTTATACAACAGCCTTCTTCTGTGTGTTTTTTTTTTCCAACTCCCTCTGCATTATTTGCAATAAAACGCCAGAATTTCCCTCATTTCCTTAGCTAGCTTACTTTGCTTCCACCTGGCATTCCACTGATTCAAATTTTGGTCCTCCAGAAAGTGGAGCATTAGCAACACTTATGCAGTTATTTGTGATATATTTCAAGAAAGCTGCATTAGAAAAGTGATTACCTACACATACTGAGCAGCTTATGTTATAGTGTGCTACATGGTAGACCAATCCGAATTCATCTCTCAGCATGTCCAGCCCATCCATTATCTCAGCCAACCATGGCTAGTGGGAAGGTTCCTGTCTTTTTATGTGGCTAAACCAACTAGGCTCGTAATTTAACAATTTTATTAGTATGTACAGATGGCACACAAGTTTGTTATTAAGACACATGAAAGTTGACATGTTTCAAAAGGCATTTCTGCCAAAAAGTAGTGCCTTGCAAAAGTATTCATCCCCCTATTTTGTTGCATTACAATCTGTAATTTAAATTGATTTTTATTTGGATTTCATGTAATGGACATACACAAAATAGTCCAAATTGGTGAAGTGGAATTTAAAAAATAACTTGTTTCAAAAAATTGTAAATAATAAATAATGGAAAAGTGGTGCATGCATATGTATTCACCCCCTTTGCTGTGAAGCCCCTAAATAAGATCTGGTGTCACGACTTCCTCCGAAGCTGCCTCCTCTCCTTGTTTGGGCAGGCTTCAGCGTTCGTCATCACCAGTCTTCTAGCCACTGCCGCCTCTCATCGCATCATTCCATTTGTTTTGTCTTGTTTATTACACACACCTGGTTCATATACCCTCATCAGTACCTGTATAAGTGTTCGCTCTGCCCCCTTATCTTTGTGTGTGATTGTTTATTGTGGAGGTTAGTTTAGCTCGGTGGAGCTCCTTGTATTTTGTATCGCCGGGATATTTCACCCGTGTGCCTTGTTGTTTCCCAGTGCGCCTGATTACGCACTGGAGTGTTTTGACGCATTGCTGCGTACAGCTGTGACTTCGAAATAAACCATTTTATTCTGTGATTTACCCTCCTGCGCCTGACTCCTTTCAAATCACTCGCCACAGAATCACACACCAAGACATGGAGTCAGCAGGAGAAGAGCACATGCCTGGAGTAATGGCGTGGGTCCGGGAGCATTCTACGACGCTAGCCAGCTTGGGAGAAGTGATGGATCGGGTTCTCCAGGTCGTCCAACGCCTGGAGAGGAGAGGACCCGACCCGTCAGGACCAGCTGAGCTTACCGGATCCAGCTACCAACACCCCAGCACCCAGAGGGATTCATCTATCCCCACCTAGGGATTAGGAAGGGACCTGCCCGTTCCACCCCCCCTCAACCCAGATTCAGTTCCGATGGAACTGGGTGGTGTAGCGATCCGTGAGAATGGAGGACGACAGCTCCAGTGTCACTCTTGTGGCAGGAGAGGACATGCTGCTGCACGCTGTCATCAGGGTTCTTCCGGGTCTGGAGGCGGCAGGCAGGGCACTCTCGCGTCACCCCAGGTAGCGCAAACCCACACTCGTTCAGAGCCCTCTGCTGCGCACTGCACCATACACGTCACCTTCCCTGATTACACAGTAGTTTCCCAGTGTAAGGCGCTGGTCGATTCAGGCGCAGCTGGGAACTTTATGGACAGGTCGTTGGCTCATAGTCTAGGTATTACTTTGGTTCCCCTATCCATTCCACTACCCATCAAAGCAATTGACAGTCGACCATTAGGGTCGTTAGGTAAGTTACAGCACCAGTCCCAATGGTTACGCACAAGAACAATAGAGAGCAAGTCAAATGTTTTATTATTGAGTCTTTTGATTTCCCTGTTGTGTTGGGTCTTCCCTGGTTAGCACTACACAACCCCACCTTTTCATGGCCGCAGAGGGTTCTCACGGGGTGGTCCCGAGAGTGTCAGGGTAGGTGTCTAGCTGTTTCCGTTGGTGCAACCATGGTGGAAATTCCAGACACTACCTCCACCGTGCACATTCCCCCCGAATACCTCGATTTGGCGCACGCGTTTTCCAAAACGCAGGCGACCAAATTACCACCTCATCGGGCAGGGGATTGCACGATAAACCTCTGGGTAGAAGCTGTGCCCTGTTGCAGGCTGAAACGGAGACGATTGAGACATACGTCTCCGAGTCCCTGCGCCAGAGGTTCATACGTCCCTCCACTTCACACTTTTTTTTGTGAAGAAGAAAGAAGGAGGTCTGCACCCTTGCATTGATTACCGAACATGAATGCTCCATCCATCTTCCAGTCCTTTGTGAACGAGGTGTTTCGGGACATGCTTGGTCGCGGTGTAGTGGTCTACATCGATGACATTCTGGTGTATTCCGCTACGCGCGCCGAGCATGTGTCCTTAATTCGCAAAGTGCTGGGCCGACAGTTGGAACATGACCTTTATGCCAAGGCAGAAAAGTGTCTGTTTTTCCAACAGTCCATCTCCTTCCTCGGATATCGCATTACCACCTCAGGTGTGGAGATGGAGGGAAATTGCATTTCAGCCATGCGTAAATGACCGACCCCAACCACGGTAAAGGAGGTGCAGAGCTTTATTGGCTTTGCCAACTACTATCGGAGCTTTATCCGGGGCTTTGGCAAGGTCGCAGCTCCCATCACCTCTCTGTTGAAGGGTGAGCCGTCCTGGCTCCGCTGGTCTGCTGAGGCTAACAGGGCCTTCAGTAACCTGAGGGTTCTGTTCACCTCAGCCCCGGTACTGGCCCATCCCGAACCATCACTACCATTCGTAATGGAGTTGGATGCGTGCGAGGTAGGGATAGGCGCTGTCCTATCTCAACGCTTGGGCACGCCACCCAAGCTCCACCCCTGTGCCTTCTTCTCCAAGAAGCCCAGCCCGGCGGAGCAGATCTACGACGTTGGTCATCGGGAGATGTTGGCTGTTGTCAGAGCCCTGACCATGTGGAGGCACTGGCTCGAGGGGGCGAAACACCCTTTCCTCGTCTGGATGGACCACCGTAACCTGGAGTACATCCGGGCTGTGAGGAGGCGGATCCCTCGCCAGGCCAGGTGGGCCCTATTCTTCACCCGGTTTGATTTTACACTGTCTTACATCCCGGGTACGAAGAATGTCAAGACAGACGCACTGTCACAGCTGTACGACACAGAGGAGAGGCCCATAGACAACACCCCCATACTCCCGGCCTCTTGCATTGTGGCGCCGGTAGTGTGGCCGATGGACGCGGACATAGAGCAGGCGTTACGCACAGAGCCATCTCCACCTCAGTGCCCAGATGGGCTGCAGTACGTGCCATCTCTTGTCCGTGACCGTCTGATCTATTGGGCACACACGTCCCCATCCTCTGGTCACCCAGGTATCGGCTGTACAATGCGCTGCCTGACCGGAAAGTACTGGTGGCCTACCATGGCTAAGGATGTGTATGTCTCCTCCTGCTCTGTGTGCGCCCAGAGTAAGGCACCAAGGCACCTCCCAGCGGGTAAGTTACATCCCTTACCAGTTCCACAATGGCCATGGTCCCACTTGTGTATTGACTTTCTTACTGATCTTCCCCTCTCTCAGGGTAACACCACCATCCTGGTCGTTGTGGACCGCTTTTCAAAAGCCTGCCGCCTCCTTCCTCTGCCCGGTCTCCCCACGGCCCTGCATACTGCGAAGGCCCTGTTTACTCACGTCCTCCGGCACTACGGGGTGCCAGAGGACATAGTGTCTGACCTGCGCCTGACTCCTTTCAAATCACTCGCCACATCTGGTGCAACCAATTACCTTCAGAAGTCACATAATTAGTTTAAAAAAGTTAACCTGTGTGCAATCTAAGTGTAACATGATCTGTCACATGATCTCAGTATATATACACCTGTTCTGAAATGCCCCAGAGTCTGCAACACCACTAAGCAAGAGGCACCACCATGAAGACCAAGGAGCTCTCCAAACAGGTCAGGGACAAAGTTGTGGAGAAGTACAGATCAGGGTTGGGTTATAAAACAATATCAGAAACTTTGAACATCCCACGGAGCACCATTAAATCTATTATTAAAAAATGGAAAGAATATGGCACCACAACAAACCTGCCAAGAGAGGGCTGCCCACCAAACTCACGGACCAGGCAAGGAGGGCATTAATCAGAGAGGCAACAAAGAGACCAAAGATAATCCTGAAGGAGATGCAAAGCTCAACAGATGAGATTGGAATATCTGTCCATAGCACCACTTTAAGCCGTACACTACACAGAGCTGGGCTTTATGGAAGAGTGGCCAGAAAAAAGCTGTTGCTTAAAGAAAAAAATAAGCAAACACGTTTGCTGTTCGCCAAAAGGCATGTGGGAGACTCCCCAAACATATGGAAGAAGGTACTCTGGTCAGATGATACTAAAATTGAGCTTTTTGGCCATCAAGGAAAACACTATGTCTGGCACAAACCCAACACCTCTCATCACCCCGAGAACACCATCCCCACAGTGAAGCATGGTGGTGGCAACATCATGCTGTGGGGATGTTTTTCATCGGCAGGGACTGGGAAACTGGTCAGATTCGAAGGAATGATGGATGGCGCTATATACATGGAAATTCTAGAGGGAAACCTGTTTCAGTCTTCCAGAGATTTGAGACTGGGACGGATGTTCACCTTCCAGCAGGACAATGACCAAACATTCGAGTGGTTTAAGGGGAAACATTTAAATGTCTTGGAATGGCCTAGTCAAAGCCCATACCTCAATCCAATAGAAAATCTGTGGTATGACTTAAAGATTGCTGTACACCAGCGGAAACCATCCAACTTTAAGGAGCTGGAGCAGTTTTGCCTTGAAGAATGGGCAAAAATCCCAGTGGCTAGATTTGCCAAGCTTATAGAGACATACCCCAAGAGACTTGCAGCTGTAATTGCTGCAAAAGGTGGCTCTACAAACTATTAACTTTGGGGGGGGTGAATAGTTCACTCAAGTTTTCAAGAAAAAATATTTTGCATCTTCAAAGTGGTAGGCATGTTGTGTAAATCAAATGATACAAACCCCCCCAAAATCAATTTTAATTCCAGGCTGTAAGGCAACAAAATAGGAAAAATGCCAAGGGGGGTGAAAACTTTCGCAAGCCACTGTAAATGTTTACGTTCAAATGCCTCACCTGTGAAGCAGTATGTTTAGGCTATTTACTCTATGGTACCAGCAATAAACATGAACACTATGTTGGCAGGTGAGTGAACTTTTCGTGTCTGTGTGTGCGCTCCTTAACGTTCCGACCACCACTATACCCAATACCCAATGCTCCTTCCCCCCAGTCACATAGTGGGTTCCCCATAACGTTATATGTTGTGTAAATCAAATGATACAAGCCCCCCAAAAATCCATTTTAATTCCAGGTTGTAAGGCAACAAAATAGGAAAAATGCCAAGGGGGTGAATACTTTCGCAAGCCACTGTATATCATGTTGTTGTTTCTACTGTAGGATACCCTATGTACAGTACCAGTCAAAAGTTTGGACACACCTACTCATTCAAGGGTTTTTCTTTATTTTTTACTATTTTTTGCATTGTAGAATAATAGTGAAGACATCAAAACTATGAAAAAACACACATGCAATCATGTAGTAACCAAAAAAGTGTTAAACAAATCAAAATATATTTTATATTTGAGATTCTTCAAATAGCCCCCCTTTGCCTTGATGACAGCTTTGTAAACTCTTGGCAATCTCTCAACCAGCTTCACCTGGAATGCTTTTCCAACAGTCTTGAAGGAGTTCCCACATATGCTAAGCACTTGTTGGCTGCTTTTCCTTCACTCTGCGGTCCGACTCATCCCAAACCATCTCAATTGGGTTGAGGTCGGGGGATTCTGGAGGCCAGGTCATCTGATGCAGCACTCCATCACTCTCCTTCTTGGTAAAATAGCCCTTACACAGGCTGGAGGTGTGTTGGGTCATTTTCCTGTTGAAAAACAAATGATAGTCCAACTAAGCCCAAACCAGATGCGATGGCGTATCGCTGCAGAATGCTGTGGTAGCCATGCTGGTTAAGGGTGCCTTGAATTCTAAATAAATCAAAGAGCGTGTCACCAGCAAAGCACCCCCACACCATAACACCCCCTCCTCCATGCTTTACAGTGGGATATACACATGCAGAGATCATCCGTTCACCCACACCGCGTCTCACAAAGACACGGCGGTTGGAACCAAAAATCTCAAATTTGGACTCCAGACCAAAGGACAAATTTCCACCGGTCTGATGTCCATTGCTCGTGTTTCTTGGACCAAGCAGGTCTCTTCTTCTTAGGTCCTTTAGTAGTGCTTTCTTTGCAGCAATTCGACCATGGCCTGAATCACACAGTCCCCTCTGAACAGTTGATGTTGAGGTGTGTCTGTGACTTAAACTTTGTGAAGCACTGTGGGCTGCAATTTCTGAGGCTGGTAACTCTAATGAACTTATCCTCTGAAGCAGAGGTAACTCTGGGTCTTCCATTCCTGTGGTGGTCCTCATGAGAGCTAGTTTCATCATAGCCTTGATGGTTTTTGCGACATGCTCTTGAAGAAACTTTCAAAGTTCTTGAAATGTTCCGTATTGACTGACCTTCATGTCTTAAAGTAATGATGGACTGTCGTTTCTCTTTGCTTATTTGAGCTGTCCTTGCCATAATATGGACTTGGTCTTTTACCAAATAGGGATATCTTCTGTATACCACCCCTACCTTGTCACAACACAACTGATTGGCACAAACGCATTAAGAAGGAAAGAAATTCCACAAATTAACTTTTAACAAGGCACACCTGTTAATTGAAATGAATTCCAGGTGACTACCTCATGAAGCTGGTTGAAATAATGCCAAGAGTGTGCAAAGCTGTCATCAAGATAAAGGGTGGCTATATATATAATATAAATATAAAATATATTTTGATATTGTTTAACACTTTTTTGGTTACTACATGATTCCATATGTGTTATTTCATAGCTTTGATGTCTTCACTATTATTCTACAATGTAAAAAATTTAACAAATAAAGAAAAACCCTTGAATGACTGTCACGGTCGTTGAGAGACGGGGCAGACCAAGGTGCAGCGTGGTATGCGAACATGTTTATTACACTGAATACACACTGACAAAACAACAAAGGTCAACGAAACGTGACGTCGGAAGGCTATACACAAACAAGCCAAACTCACCGAAACTCAAACAAGATCCCACAACCCAGGCAGGAAAACTGACTGCCTAAGTATGATCCCCAATCAGAGACAACAAGCGACAGCTGCCTCTGATTGGGAATCACACCCGGCCAAACATAGACATACAAATACTAGACTCTAAACATAGAATATAAACAGAAAACTCACACCCTGACCCAACCAACAAGAGTTCTCTCTATCAGGGCGTGACAGTATCCCCCCACCCCCAAAGGTGCGTACTCCGGCCGCACCGACCTGACTATTTAGGGGAGGGTCCGGGTGGGCATTCAGCCTCGGAGGCGGATCCGGCTCCGGGCGTGACGACCTCTCCCTCTCTGCCTCCCCGTTGCGCCCCTGGTCTAGTCTGGACCTCGGCACGATGCTTCCCCTCTCCTTCCTCCCACGACGCACCAAGCCCTGTCTGGACCCTGGTGTGGGAGACCTGAACCTGGAGAGGGGCTGACGGCTGGGCCTGGATCGGCAATCCTCCCGCGATGCACCAAGCCCTGTCTGGACCCTGGTGTGGGAGGCCCCAACCCTGGAGAGGGGCTGACCTCTGGGTCTGGAGTGGAGCCGCTGACCGGAGCTGAACTGGACCCCGGTGGAGCGGACTGCTCTGACTCCGGAGTGGAGCAGCTGACCGGTGCTGGACCAGGCCCCGGTGGAACGGGCACGGGCCGTGCTGGACTGGGAACACGCACCACTGGCTTGGTGCGAGGAGCAGGGACGGGGCGTACCGGGCTGGCAACACGCACCACTGGTTTGGTGCGAGGAGCAGGGACGGGCCGTACTGAACTGGGAACACGCACCACTGGCTTGGTTTGGGGAGCAGGTACAGGCCGTACCGGGCTGGGGACACGCACCACTGGTTTGGTGCGAGGAGCAGGGATCGGCCGTACTGGACTGGGAACACGCACCACTGGCTTGGTGCGGGGAGCAGGTACGGGGCGTACCGGGCTGGCGACACGCACCACTGGTTTGGTGCTAGGAGCAGGGACGGGCCCTACTGGACTGGGAACACGCACCACTGGCTTGGTGCGGGGAGCAGGTACGGGACGTACTGGACTGGGAACACTCACCACTGGCTTGGTGCGGGGAGCAGGTACGGGCCGGGCCGGACTGGGGACACGCACCACTGGTCTGGTGCGAGGAGCAGGCATGGGCCGTACCGGACTGGGAACACGCACCACTAGCTTGGTGCGAGACACAGGCACGAGGTGTACCGGACTGGGAACTGACGTTAAAGATCTCCGACTGTACCAGTCTTTTACTCTCCGCGCCCAGTCCTCCTCCAGTGAGGACTCCTCCTTGAGCCCCCACGAGTCCCTCTATCGATCCCCAACCACCCTTTTAGCCCGCCCAAAACATTTTTTTATTGGGGCTGTCTCTCTGGCTTCCTCCTCGGCCGGCGCCTTCTGTGTTCCTCTCCTGCCTGGGCTTCCTCCTTCGCCCAGGGTCCTCCACCAGCCAATATCTCCTCCCAAGTCCAAAATGACTTCCCAGGGTGTCTGCTCCTGGGCACGCTGCTTAGTCCGTTTTTGGTGGGATCTTCTGTCACGGTCGTTGAGAGACGGGTCAGACCAAGGTGCAGCGTGGTATGCAAACATGTTTATTACACTGAATACACACTGACAAAACAACAAAAGTCAACGAAACGTGACGTCGGAAGGCTATACACAAACAAGCCAAACTCACCGAAACACAAACAAGATCCCACAACCCAGGCAGGAAAACTGGCTGCCTAAGTATGAACCCCAATCAGAGACAACGAGCGTCAGCTGCCTCTGATTGGGAATCACACCCGGCCAAACATAGACATACAAATACTAGACTCTAAACATAGAATCTAAACAGAAAACTCACACCCTGACCCAACCAACAAGAGTTCTCTCGATCAGGGCGTGACATCAACTAGGTGTGTCCAAACTTTTGACTGGTAGTGTAGCTGGAAAATAGCTTAGCATTAGCTCATTATAATCAGTAGAACCTTCAAAAAAGTATTTTACACACATCATAGGTGTCCATTACAATCTATGCAATAATCAGAATGCATTATTTGCCACCAGTACTTGAAAATATGTGAATAAACCTGTAAATACATTATGCTCCATACATTCAAAACATACATACAAACTGTATGCTACAGTAGAAACGACAACACGATATACAGAAAATAAGGCACTTACTTTGATAGGAACTCACACATGTCCAAAGTTACTATTTGTAAGGAAAACAACAAGGAAGGCAATGCCAGGAAATGTGCCAATTTGAGCAAGACTGCGCAAATGTCTGCATACTTGATCTGTGGAAACATTGGTGAAGACGTGCTTGGGCTCTCCTCGAAGAGAGAAGTTTGTCCCGCTCAGTAAAGCCTCAAACATAAATTGTCCACAACACTGAAATGGGCTACTTCTATGTGAATTAATGAGGAGGCAGAACACACCTCAATTCAAACTGTTGTTAGAAAATAAAACTTGTTAGAAAATAATTTGAAATTGACTAGTTGAAACATAGCCTATAGATAATTAGCAGGCAGCGTGTGTTAACTGTCCTGTTGCGTAACAATCACATTTTGGAACAGTGAGTGCATTATGACATCACGTGCATAAAACAACTCACGCTGGGACGACCGTTAGAGATATTTGGAACTCACGTGTGAAAAGGTTAAAACTGCTAACTTTTCTCTCTGTCTCATGTCAAAATTTGTAGAATTACAGGATATTAGCATTAAAGCTGCAACAACAACAAAAATTGCTCTGCCCCATGACAAAATTTGTAGAATTTGCTTGACAACTGCAACATTTTCTCTCCAATGTCAAGTGATGGGCCTTTAAAATGTTCCCGAGACTTGGTTCTTCGGGCCATGCACTGCCAAAGTCATAGTAGAACTCCTTGTATGCTATTTCTATTCATGAAGGGGTCCCTGATGAATTTGCTATCACAAAAATGGTCCCCGGCCCAAATAAGTTACAACCACTGTTCTAGTGGAACAACAGAGGCATTGTTCCCAGACTGCTGGCTCGGTAGCATATTTCCTACCAGTGGGTGTCTTTCATCTTTTCCTGCCACACTCGACCATGCCAAAAGTGAGGCTACATTGTTATTTTTTGGTGTGTGGGGGCTGCTGGAGGCATTAATTGGAGTCATGCCTGTGACACACTCACAGATTTATTCAAGAAATCTATGGTCACAATGGGAGTTGTCAAAAATAATTTGTGAATACAGCAGTCTGGTTTGCTGCCTGGTCAATGATTGAAAGAAAAGATGTGCTTACATCTTACATAAAATAAAATGTTATTTGTCACATGCGCCGAATATAACAGGTGTAGACCTTACCGTGAAATGCATACTTACAAGCCCTTAACCAACAATGCAGTTCAAGAAATAAAGTTAAGAAGATATTTACTAAATAAACTAAAGTAAAAAATACAATAAAAAGTAACACAATAAAATAACAATAATGAGGCTATATACAGGGGGTACCGGTACCGAGTCAATGTGCGGGTAGGTAGAGGTAAAGTGACTATGCATAGATAATAAACAGTGAGTAGCAGCAGTGTAAAAACAAAGGGGGTTGTCAATGTAAATAGTCCTGGTGGCCATTTTATTAATTGTTCAGCAGTCTTATGGCTTAGGGGTAGAAGCTGTTAAGGAGCCTTTTGGATCTAGACTTGGCGCTCCGGTACTGCTTGCCGTGCGGTAGCAGAGAGAACAAACAGTCTATGACTTGGGTGAACGGAGTCTTTGACAATTTTTTGGGCCTTTCTCTGACACCGCCTAGTATATAGGTTCTGGATGGCAGGAAGCTTGGCCCCAGTGATGTACTGGGCCGTACGCACTACCCTCTGTAGCGCCGGTCGGATGCCGAGCAGTTGCCATACCAGGCGGTGACGCAACCAGTCGGGATGCTTTCGATGGTGCAGCTGTATAACTTTTTCAGGATCTAGGGACCCATGCCAAATCTTTTCACATCTCTTGAGTAATTAATGTTCTGTGAACATTTAGCATAGTGACCAGTCCCTCACTAACCAGCTGTGCTCTCCTTGTACCAAAGCAATACTTCTTTGTTCCCATCTCTGCTAAATGTAAGCACAGAATCAACAGCAAATTTTGCATCTGCCACTCCCAATCCATCTCTATATTAGAAGCCACTGCTGCACTACTTTTTAGTACTTGTTCAGGGTCAAGCTCCTTGTCAATCAATTGCAAGGTAACGCCCGAGCCCGGCGCATTGACGGAACAGGACACTTTCAAATAGTTCTCTGACAGGGGGTGATGACATCTGCCAAACTATGTAGACATACCCTCCAGAGACGGTAACCAAGGTCAACTCTACCCGCTGCCAAAATTGTAAGTCTAATGGAATTCAGTTTGCTTTCAAAACAGCCAATATCCCTACAGACGGCTTAAGTCTATTCAAGTGCAGGGCTGTTCCAGCTATGTACAAATCCTCAAACACAGCTACAGGTAATCCAAATGTATTCAGTTTGGAAGTGCCAATATGAGCTGCACCCGAGATGAAGCCACCGCAAGAATGATAATGCACTAATTACCTAATAGTAATGCACTGATTATGCCAACAGTAATATTTACACCCCTCATTTCATTTCCTCTCGTTTAGTCATTTCAGAAATGCTTTTTCATCAAGACATTTTCCAAGGAAATGTATGCCTAGACCTATGCAATGTTTTTTTTTATGTAACATCACAGTAGTTACATGTATTCTATTTCACCTCAATGTTTTTGAAAATGCCAATGGATTACTTCAAGTGTGCAATGAGCACATAAACCACTGGCAGAAGTGCAGCTGAGAAACAAGAGAGACATGAGGAAAAGATGCTGTAGAGGAGTAAATGACAGGTATTTGCACTGACAGGTAATCTTAACGTGAGGCAGACATACTCCACCCTTCATGTCTAGACTGCACCTTCTCTCCCATTCAATGTCAATGTTAGCATTGGGCTATTTACAGTGGTGTGTTTACATTACCAAATGTATGTGCTCTTTATATTTTTTTGTCTACTCTGGGAAACTCTGTGCTTGGACTCGGTGCTCAGCTCCATACTGAGTAGATTTTCAGCTCTAGGCCTAATCCACCGAAGAAATAGCTAAAGAAGTCCTCATTATATTGCATGTGCTGGAGCAATTGTACAAAGGCAGCTGATAACATTCATTACACTCTACTGCTATCTAAGAATCTCTCATGAATTGAAGTTTCATTGAGGCATTTCATTTTGCAGCAGATGAGGAAATAATGTTCTTGGGATTGGTTGGCTGTGTGTCTCAAGACAGTTATTTGGTCACTGTTTCACAGGTGGAAACATGCAAATTGTTACATTAAAATGGCCCAAGCTGAAAACATAAAACTGTATTACGAACATGTCACTGCTATTCATAATTTACATGAATCCATAATTGGCATTGACAATCAGCATGCTGGCTATAGTTTGGGGCTATAAGGCCTTGACTGGTAGATGAAGTAAAAGTGGACAATCCACAGGTGTTCCCTATCCACATAGTATAGGAAGATTATTCCACACTTACTATTTAAAGGACAAGAAGGGCATTTATTGTGATACTAAAAGAAAAGGCACGCACGTTTCACACCTTTGGCTGGATGGGTGACACTCCCCACAGGGACATATCGATGACAATGTGAAGATTTATTTAGCTGTGTCCTTGAAAAAAGACACTCAGCATACTGACCTCAAGAGGACATTGATTCTGCTGAAAACAATAGGCCCTTACAAAGTGCCTGGGGCAATGTTGATACTGCAAATGAGAGAGAAGCTACTGCCTGCCTGGATGCTTTCTCAGCCAATGCAGAGCTTAAAAAACTGTGACCCAGTTCCCTTGAGAAACTCCCTCTTGCCTCAGGAGAATGTACATTCGCTGCCCAAAATGACAAACAGCAGGCAGGCGGTGGCATGCTCTTGCCAAATTCAGTGCTCCGACGTTCAAGTTGTGCTGACAGCAAAAACATAAACACTGTTATTCACCTCACTTGAGACTCTGAGGTGGTGTGGGGGAAATAAGTCTGCATGGACTGCTTGTGGCGAGGAGACAGACTGTGTTTGGTGTCTCAGTGCGGGAAAGTGCTTGTGTGGTCAGTATATTCTCAGGTCTATTTGTGTTGCAAGTTACTTTAAGTAAAGAATCATCCATTTTTATTTGTCAAATAGACCGTAGCTGTCAGTGTAGGCCAACTACTTTAATGCGAGTAACTGTACATTGCAACAGTACATTAGTTCTTTGTTAAGATTTGTCAATATGGGCCTCCCGAGTGGCGCAGTGGTCTAAGGCACTGCATCGCAATGCTAGCTGTGCCACTAGAGATCCTGGTTCGAGTCCAGGCTTTGTAGCAGCCGGCCGTGACCGGGAGACCCATGGGGCGGGGGACAATTGGCCCAGCGTCGTCCATGTTCGGGGAGGGTTTGGCCTGGCAGGGATGTCCCATTGCACACTAGCGACTCCTGTGGCGGGCCAGGCGCAGTGCACGCTGGCACAGTCGCCAGGTGTACGGTGTTTCCTCTGACACATTGGTGTGGCTGAAAAGCAGTGCGGCTCGGTTGGGTTGTGTTTCGGGAGACGCACGGCTCTCAAGTCCATACAGGAGTTGCAGCGATGGGATAAGGGGTACAAAATTAATACAGATTTGTCAATGTACAACTTACACTAACTGAAAAAAAAATTTCCCAGAGAAACTTAAATTATTAAAGAATAAATGTATATTCCAAATCCTTTTGATGCTGTTTCACCAGTTTTACAGCTATACCGTAATTTCCAATTAAAATATAAACTGAACTACTATGGAAACCATTTAACACAACAACAGACTGGCAATGTGAATACAAGCTGCCAAGCTGGTAGCTGCCGACAGCATGGGGCTAACAGCTATATAAACCACCCTAGTAAGTCCAGCCAGCAAATGTTGGGTAATCATTGCCTGATAGGGAGAGGCGTTACTTCCTAAACAGAGCAAAACATGCAATATGCTGACTTCAACAAATCCCGCACCACACACAAGACTATGACCCTCCATTTCCTGTAGTCCACGATCAGCTCCTTTGTCTTGCTGATGTTGAGGAAGAGGTTGTTGTACTGGCACCACACTGACAGGTCTCTGACCTCTTCCCTGTAGGCTGTCTCATCGTCGTCGGTGATCAGGCCTACCACCGTTGTGTGGTCAGCAAACTTAATGATGGTGTGCAGAGGGAGAGGGAAGTGTTGCATGGGGAGGTGTTTAATCCCAACCTAAAGCTCAATGTGTAATAAGCTACAAGAAAAGGTGAAGTGGTCATTATGTAGCTGAGCCTCATTGGAGATGTGAGCCAAGTGGAACAGAATGTGAATGTCATGGCCGATCATTACTGACTGACACACATCACACTCATACACATCCCGAATAGGACTCCATCTTCTGTAATAAAGATTATAGCCTATGTATCAGGTTGCATAACAACAGTCAACAACAGCAGTTCCCTTGGAGAAAGTTACTGTAGTAGAAGGACTGCTCTAGCAACGAAGCTCAGACTGATAGTAAAGGAACTGCACTAGCTGCCAAGCTGAGACTAAAAGTAGAGGGACCACACTAGCAACCATGCTGAGAGTTATCGTACAGGGATTTCACTAGCAACCAAGCTAAGACTTATAGTAGAGGGACTGCACTAGCAACCAAGCTGAGACTGATAGACATCTATAGAGTCATCAGCCATCCGCAGCCAAGTCTTAAATGACCCCGGACCGTAACTCTCCCAGCAACCACCACTAAACACGCCAGACAGGTCTAGCTTTTCCAGCAGACAAATATCAAATTGTGGCCGAGCATCAGCAATCAACCACACCGGAGCTCTGGTGAAACACTCACACGTCAGAGTCAAAGGTTACCGCCAACCAGGGCCTTTATTCTCATTCTCGTTCCATGTGTGGCCACTGTTTTAAGAGCAGGTTTTATGGTTCAACACCCCACTTGTTTTCCTCCATGGCCATTCTGATTAGATGGGGATCCTGAGGCGAGGCTTTGATCACGGGCCCCACAGGGCCCAGCAGTCTGCACTGCATGTCATCACACTGCCAGCCAGGTCCAGGAATGACAGAGGAGAGGGCCATTTTGTAGGGCATAATAGAGAGAGAGACAGAGAGACAGAGAGAGAGAGAGAGAGAGAGAGAGAGAGAGAGAGAGAGAGAGAGAGAGAGAGAGAGAGAGAGAGAGAGAGAGAGAGAGAGAGAGAGAGACGGCCGCCCTAAAATAAGCAGCTCATTTAGGATTCACACACTAAATGGAAGGATGACACATCCTGCCCTTGACCTCCATATGCTAACATGTAGTTAAATCGGAGATGAAGAGGCGAAGCGAGAGGTTTGACTCTCGCCAAAATCTGTCCAAAATAGGCCCAATGGGTTTCTATGGGCTTAATATGCAGACCTATGCTTGTCGCCTGCCTCCCCGCCTGTCGGACGACTCCTATTGTTAGGGCGGAGACGTGAGCATCTCATCATTATATACAGATCTCTGGTTAAATGCAGATAGAGGAGCCACATGCAGGAATGTGAGATATGCAAATGAGCTGTTTGCGGTGATGGGAGAAAAAGAAGACAACTACTAAAGCTTAATGGTTTAAGTAGGAAATAGAGTGTCATATGAACCACCACAGCATGAGGGGGCTGTGCATTAGAAAACTATGTTGGGTTTGTAATGACATGGTAATGATATGGTAATGATGCTGGTAAGTATTGATTAAACAAAGTTTTAGAGAAAGTGATTCAGTATCAGTGTATAGCAAAAACCTGCAAATCGTTTACATAGAATACATTAATGATGGACAGAGTACAATGCTAGGTCACGTAGTGTATGCTTCATCAAATAATGTTCAATTAACTATTTATGCACTTATGCACAGGCACACACCTCATCACAACAACAACAAACAAAAGCTTGATTCCAAGTTGCACATGCTGGAAAGAAGAAATAATTAATTGGACAGTCTCTTCCAACTTATGTATGTGTCACCACCATATTTATTTGACTTTAAAGGGGAAATTACTAAACAGAATTTTTGAATTTGACAGTCTAAATCAGTGGTGTTCAAAGGGTCAGCAAATTACATCACCTGGAGTGCCTACCAATGAATGAATGGACCCTTTTAAGATCCTAGAGAAAACCTCTCTCAGGGGACATGCCATTTCAGAGGGGTTTCGCCCTTAAACACACATGGGCACACTTGAAAGGGAAAGGTAATTCCTACTACCTATCCCGGATAATGCTGTTTGAACTGAATAAATGTATTCATTTATTGCTGTTTAAACTCAAGCAAGATGTGCTTTGTAAGAGGAGTAGGTTTGAGTTCCATAAGTTTATGACCAGGAATGGATATGTGAGAAATTCTCAACACCTTTATTTCTAACTCAAACCATGTTAAGAGTGACAAATGAACACACATTCCAAACACACAACTTACCGTTTTGTTCCTTTAAACTTGGTTGTTGGAATTTGCTGATGTGACTTGATTCAGCTTCTGAGCCATGTTGTTGGAGAAGCGATACAAGCAGGATTAATAATGGAAGGATCATTTGGATTAGTGGCAGAAGGCGATTACAATGCACTGTTCACCGGACGTTTTGTATCACCATGCACAACAGTTATTTGGAGGACACCAATGCTGTTTTGGAGACATTTGTAGCGGATAAACGCAGAGTAAAATCCACATAATCTCATTCAAAACCTGAGTCCTTTGGGGGAAAAAATGTACGTCATAAAAATCCTGTAATATCCACAATAGGAAAACGTTGAAACCAATGGCGGTCTCGCGCGCCTTGTTGGTTCGGATGCGCACCTGTTGGCTTTATGGAAAGTTGGCTTGGAAGTTAGAAAATTGCTGCTGCGCTTGAACTAATTTACATATCCAGCTTGAAGTTCCATCAAAGGGAACAAATTAGTTATATATTGAGTGAAATATTTCGTCAATGCTGAAATGTACAACTTTTTTGCACAAGAAGTTCGATACTGTAGCCTGCGCGCGACGTTCAGTTTCCAAAATCTCTGCCGTCTGCAATTCCAGTACAAAGACTAGCAAGCATTACATTAAACTTCACATTCATCGCAGATACCACGAGAGTGCAGCGCAATTTGATGCAGTGTGTAAAGTGGATGATATTGCATAGCACACATAACTCCAGTTGTTTGGTGAGGTCTTGGTGAGGTTGCTGGAGACTGGAGTTATTAACTGTCGCTAAAACTGAGACGACCGTATCTGTATTTTTGGAAAAGCAGACTGCCAACTGACGACACAACAGGTGCTATACATAAGTAAAACTTCCTAGCAAAGGAAACTCCCCAGGAAGTTAACCATTCAGTTGCTGCAGCTCTCCTGGTGCATGGTGTTAGAATCACTTCTGACTGATTTTGCAAACGTAATTCCCTGACAAAGTATGCCTACAACAATAAACCATGTGTGTCCATAATGTGTAATGCATTGTGCCTGTATTGAACTATTAATTTCATTATCATCTACTGTAAATTGGATAATTAATCTTTATTATGTTCACATCATAAATTAAATCAACTAGATTGGCATAAATACAGCAACCACAAATGGCACATTAGAGTCAATGTAAAAAAAATCAATGTTAATACAATAGGCCACAATGTAATGCAATGTACAAATTCAGTTAGTCCTCTTTTCCCCTCTTTGTTGTCCTAGCAATTGCTCTTATGCTAATTCCATGCCATTAAGGGTTAATATCATTTTGATATAGGCTACACATAACTTTCCCATTTCAGCAATGTGAATACTGGAACAATCCCTGGACTCATTCCTTAATCTCGCCATCATTGCCCAGAACTTTTCATCATGGGGAAGGTAGAACAATGCCTAATGCCTCTTTGGGGAAATGTTTAAGAACGCTCAATTTGTCATATCAAAGCTGTAGACACCACTGTTACCATTCCCCCTTATGTTCCCAATTTCCGCTCTGCAGCACAATGTTGTACCTCATCATGTGTGTTTGATGTGGTTACTCTCATCTCATTGTCAGTGGAAAGTGTGTGTGTGTGTGTGTGTGTGTGTGTCTATCCCTGTGTAACTCTACCAGCAGACAAAACAATCAAAGTAAGTTACAGACACATTGAACCTATTCACCAAGACACATGATGCAATGGCAGAGCAATTTAGCCCTGTCTCACATTTCTGAGATAGTACAGCCTCAAAGGAAGGTGAAGGGAAAGCTTAAAGATGTCTCCACCTGAAAGGTCTGAGAGGTTTTAATGTTTTTAATCCAAAATAGTGGCAGATATGACATTGCATGACTGTGATACAAGGGTTGGTGTGTTGCCCCCATGGAGAGTGGCATATAGAGGTCCTCTTTTGCCTGCTGCAAGGGCCAAGTCCTTTTGTGTAAAGGAGAGTATCACATTCCACCCCTGCCAAAGCCTGCAGCAGATGTCAACACTTCACATTGTGGAATCTCTCTCTCTCTCTCTCTCTCTCTCTCTCTCTCTCTCTCTCTCTCTCTCTCTCTCTCTCTCTCTCTCTCTCTCTCTCTCTCTCTCTCTCTCTCTCTCTCTCTCTCTCTCTCTCTCTCTCTCTCTCTCTCTCTCTCTCTCTCGTGCACACATGCATGTGTACACACACGCACACACTAAAGCATGCACACACGCACACATACAACCTCTCTCGCGCGCACACACACACTCAAGCATGCACACACGCGCACATGCAACCTCTCTCTCTGTTTCTCTCTCGTGCACATGCATATGCACAAACTTACACACACTCAAGCATGCACACATACAACCCCTCTCTCTCTTTCTCTCTCTCGTGCACACACACACATGCGTGTGCACACACACGCACACACTCAAGCATGCACACACACACACACACACATACAACCCCCCTCTCTCTCTCTATCACACTCACACAGGCAGGCACACACAGGCACACACTCTTTCACCCCTGGAGGTTTTGTCTGTGAAAGCTTGGTATTTTGTCTCCCCGTCCACATTTGATTGCTGCTTCCATAGTGGTCTCGTGAAACACAGAGATTTTGATACAAAAAATGTAATAAACAGAGGAAATTAGAAACAAGACAGACCTTTTGGTCACTGCAAGCATACAAAGACATGCCAGCCAGGAGGGCTCTGCTGAGTAAGCTGGGATGGAAATGTATACAATAGAAAATTCACAGTCGAGTTGCCTTTTTGGGACATACACTGCCAAACAAACAAAATGCCCCATCGCACATATTACATTATGTATTCGTCACGGTGAATGTGAGATATTATTTTGTTAGAGGTGAATTACAGTGGAAACCTTATGAATGGACATTGCTAGACAGTGTTCAAAGCGTAGTACATCGTCATACCTTGAGGCAGGGGCGTCATGCCCATAGGCGGCACAGGGACACGTGTCCCCTCAGATTTCTCCTGTAAAAAAAATAATAATAATAATAATAATAATACAAAATAATATATACAAATGTGTGTTTCTTCTCTGTAACACTACTAGCCTCCTAGCAATTTTATGAAGTTGACTTTAGCTAGCCCAGATAGGTTCCCAATCTCCCAACCTCATACAGCAACTAGCTACCAAGAAGCCATTTCAGGCTATCAATCAAGTTAGAGTAGCTAGCTTGTCAAACTATCTTAGCTGGCATGCCTGCTGGCAAGGTTGGTAGACTTTAGAAAAGCAAGCAATAACTAAATGTACTGAAAAAGACTCACATTCCTTTCAATCTTTAAAAACTGAAATGCCTATAACCCTCGATCGGATTTGAATCCCAGCCTAAGTGTGTGTGTGTGTGTGTGTGGGTGTGTGTTTGTGATGGAGAGAGGGAGTGTGAGACAAGGAAGAGATAACGAGAGAAAAAAGCAAGTGATCAATAAGGAAAGGGAGAACTCAGCAACTAGGAAAACACCAATTCTGTGCACGTTAGTGTTCTTAGAAAAACCTCCGTACCAACAGCCTTGACTGATAGGTCTAGCTAGCAGCCCTCTCCCTTACCCATCAACAATCAGCTTTTTACTACCCTTTGCCTCTTTCTCTAAATAAGTCCTATTTGTCAATGAGAAAACTACCAAAACGATTTGGCTGGTTGAGATCTAAATAGTGTCTGGTAGGTCGTTACCACTAATCCATTTCCCTCTAAACATCTTCAGTCTTAGTTTGCATCTACAACATATAGGAATATGAACGCCTCTCTGGTGCCTTTGCCACCTCAAACATCAATCAAGTGTTCATCCACTTTGTCAGCACTATTTGCCACATGGTAAGTGCTTGTCCCTTTCAATTCTCCCTATCATATTTCTCACAATTTTTACTCCCAATAACTAGACAGGCACACACATTCCTTTCAATCTTTTACCCAGATCTTAGCAGAGATGCAGAGAAGCATATTTAGTTTCTTTAAAAAAAGAACCACCAGTCAGGATGTTACATACAGCTCAAGAGGTATGCTTTGATATGCAGAACAATAACCATATTTTTTACATAGAAATTATGGCTCTAGATTGCAGGAAAAAGCTGTTTCCACCCCCCTGCCCTCCTCAAGTAATTTGTGCCCCCTCAGATTTTTGGGGTTCATGCTGTTCTGATGACTTCATTTGTCGGGTAATAATTGTTTTACCAGCCTCGGCTATTAAATGCTTCGCTGAGCTATTACCATAAACTGGTGAGATATTTTTTACATGTTTATTTTATAGGTAGGTAGTCAGGCATCCCAGTCATTAAAAAAAAACAAAAAACATGTGTAATGTGTAATCTCTTTGAAAAGTTTAATAGGCCCCTACAAATGAAAGGCTTTGAAACCCATTTGTATCACAGTCTGTGATTGCGGGCACAGTTACAAGGTCACGCTAGCATAGTTAAAGGTGCTCTATGATATAATGGCACCTGCATATAGACATAAATGTCAATGCTGTAGTAAAGGAAAATGATTGCATGAGTGAAAAAACATAACACCGTTTAAAACTACAAAGTAATAATCACGAAATTGATCATTAGAGCACTTTCAAACTCAGATGTTAATCTACACGTAAAAAACAAAACTGTGACCCTCTTTGAATCTTACAGTATGTCACTGTCACTAATGTCCTCCAGCAGTGATATATTGGTGTTTTGCTTTGAGGCTAGATCCCCCTGGTGGCGGCCCCTGAAGCTGCAGCTCAGTCATGACCAATGGATCTGGTGATGGAGACCATTAATCATGGGAAATATCTAATCACAAAGAAGAGTTGTGTGTGTCATATAGTTACAGAATCCAATCCAATATGGAAAGTGGGATTCGATTTTCATAACTGTTTGTAATGTGTTCCCCCTGTATTCTGGTCCAACAAGTAAACACTGGCAATACGCTGGGCAGGTACGGCACGGTAAACGCTGCATATGTCGACTCAATCGGAAAATGTCTTTAAAAACTGAAATGCCTATAACCCTCGATCGGATTGAATCCCAGCCTAAGTGTGTGTGTGTGTGTGTGTGTGTGTGTGAGTGTGTGTGTGTGTGTGTGTGTGTTTGTGTGTGTGTGTTTGTGTTTGTGATGGAGAGAGGGAGTGTGAGACAAGGAAGAGATAATGAGAGAAAAAAGCAAGTGATCAATAAGGAAAGGGAGAACTCAGCAACTAGGAAAACACCAATTCTGTGGACGTTAGTGTTCTTAGAAAAACTTGCGTACCAACAGCCTTGACTGATAGGTCTAGCTAGCAGCCCTCTCCCTTACTGATCAACAATCTGTTTTTACTGCCCTATGTCTCTTTCTCTAAATAAGTCCCATTTGTCAATGAGAAAAATACCAAAAAGATTTGGCTGGTTGAGATCTACAGTGAGGAAAAAAAGTATTTGATCCCCTGCTGATTTTGTACGTTTGCCCACTGACAAAGAAATGATCATTCTATAATTTTAATGGTAGGTTTATTTGAACAGTGAGAGACAGAATAACAACAAAAAAATCCATAAAAACGCATGTCAAAAATTTTATAAATTGATTTGCATTTTAATGAGGGAAATAAGTATTTGACCCCCTCTCAATCAGAAAGATTTCTGGCTCCCAGGTGTCTTTTATACAGGTAACGAGCTGAGATTAGGAGCACACTCTTAAAGGGAGTGCTCCTAATCTCAGTTTGTTACCTGTATAAAACACACCTGTCCACAGAAGCAATCAATCAATCAGATTCCAAACTCTCCACCATGGCCAAGACCAAAGAGCTCTCCAAGGATATCAGGGACAAGATTGTAGACCTACACAAGGCTGGAATGGGATACAAGACCATCGCCAAGCAGCTTGGTGAGAAGGTGACAACAGTTGGTGCGATTATTCGCAAAAGGAAGAAACACAAAAGAACTGTCAATCTCCCTCGGCCTGGGGCTCCATACAAGATCTCACCTTGTGGAGTTGGAATAATCATGAGAACGGTGAGGAATCAGCCCAGAACTACAGGGGAGGATCTTGTCAATGATCTCAAGGCAGCTGGGACCATAGTCACCAAGAAAACAATTGGTAACACACTACGCCGTGAAGGACTGAAATCCTGCAGCGCCCGCAAGGTCCCCCTGCTCAAGAAAGCACATATACATGCCCGTCTGAAGTTTGCCAATGAACATCTGAATGATTCAGAGGAGAACTGGGTGAAAGTGTTGTGGTCAGATGAGACCAAAATGGAGCTCTTTGGCATCAACTCAACTCGCCGTGTTTGGAGGAGGAGGAATGCTGCCTATGACCCCAAGAACACCATCCCCACCGTCAAACATGGAGATGGAAAACATTATGCTTTGGGGGTGTTTTTCTGCTAAGGGGACAGGACAACTTCACCGCATCAAAGGGACGATGGACGGGGCCATGTACCGTCAAATCTTGGGTGAGAACCTCTTTCCCTCAGCCAGAGCATTGAAAATGGGTCGTCGATGGGCATTCCAGCATGACAATGACCCAAAACAAACGGCCAAGGCAACAAAGGAGTGGCTCAAGAAGAAGCACATTATGGTCCTGGAGTGGCCTAGCCAGTCTCCAGACCTTAATCTCATAGAAAATCTGTGGAGGGAGCTGAAGGTTCGAGTTGCCAAACGTCAGCCTCGAAACCTTAAGTGGGAAAAAATCCCTCCTGAGATGTGTGCAAACCTGGTGGCTACCTCTGAGCTCTGTGATTGCCAACAAGGGTGTTGCCACCAAGTACTAAGTCATGTTTTGCAGACGGGTCAAATACTTATTTCCCTCATTAAAATGCAAATCAATTTATAACATTTTTGACATGCGTTTTTCTGGATATTTTTGTTGTTATTCTGTCTCTCACTGTTCAAATAAAGTTACCATTAAAATTATAGACTGATCATTTCTTTGTCAGTGGGCAAATGTCCAAAATAAGCAGGGGATCAAATACTTTTTTTCCCTCACTGTAAATAGTGTCTGGTAGGTCATTACCACTAATCCATTTCCCTCTAAACATCTTCAGTCTTAGTTTGCATCTCCAACATATAGGAATATGAACGCCTTCTGGTGCCTTTGCCACCTCAAACATCAATCAAGTGTTCATCCACTTTGTCAGCACTATTTGCCACATGGTAAGTGCTTGTCCCTTTCAATTCTCCCTATCATATTTCTCACCATTATTACTTCCAATAACTAGACAGGCACACACGTTTCACACACATGCATGTGCACACACATGCACGCACACACAAACACACACGCACATACACACTTTATAATTTCAACTGAACAGCTGTGAATCACCGATTGAAAACCGAATCCTTAGGGCTATACGAAGGCATCTCAAACCAGCAAAGTGGTATACCTCTACCTCTGTCAAGGGCTTTATTTTCATTAATTCACAGAACGTGTCCACACAAAGTCCTTACTTACTGATAGCAGAATACGGCCTGCATGCCAGATATAATACCACATTAGATTTGCTGAACCCTACTGACACATTTTTGGAATGGCACACCATTGGCTCTTAGCCTAACATTGAACATTTTCTCAAACACAAAAGTAGCTTTGTACTCCAAAGTCAATTCCTTGATTATAACATTAGAACTGTGCACTCAGAGATAAATCATTAATCATAATTCAGCTGATTTATTTTGTATATGCAAATTGAATGGCCTGTCAGTCCAACCGATACTACAGGGACCAATGTGGGGAACCTGTCCAATCAGCCGCAGAACATTTGTTATGTTGTGACAAATGTTCTCATAAGACAAAAACTGTCCAGCCATGCTGATGATTACAGAATGTTTGTATAAAAAATCCATCTGATGTTGCAAGAACGTTCCTAGAACACATTTAATCTGTTCTTTCAAGGTTCCCAGAATGTTTCATTAGGTTGTGGGAACAGTCTGGTGGGAACATTGTGGGGACATCACAAAATATATGTTCCCAAAACACAAAAACTGTCCAGTTGTGCAGATAATTCTACAATGTTTTAGAGTGAAAAAAAACATTTACCTAATGTTGCAAGAATGTTCCTAGAACACATTTAATCTGTTCTTTCAAGGTTCCCAGAATGTTTCATTAGGTTGTGGGAACAGTCTGGTGTGAATATTGTGTGGGATATCACAAAATATGTTCCCAAAACACAAACACTCCAGTTGTGCAGATGATTCTACAATGTTTATTTTAGGGTGCAAAGAACATTCATCTGATGTTACAAGAACGTTTACAGAACACAGTTCGTCTGTTCTTTAAAAGGTTCTCAGAATGTTTCTTTAGGTTGTGGTAACATTGTGGGAATATGACACTATATAGGTTCCCAAAACACTAAAACTGTCCAGTTGTGCTGACATTCAGACAATGTTTGTATCAGGGTGCACAAAACATTATTTGATGTTGCAAGAATGATGACAGAATAGCCTTCCTGAGTTCTTTAAAGGTTCCCAGAACATTTAATTAGGGTGGTGGGAACAGTATGGGTACATTACAAGAAATAGGTTCCCAAAACACAAAATATGCTCAGTTGTGATGACATTCATACAATGTTTATGTTACTGTAGGTTGTACAGGACAATCCTATAATGTTGTAAGAATGTTGACAGAACACCCTGGTCTAAGTTATTTAAAGGCGACTCCGGGATGCTGACCTTCTAGGCAGAGTTGCAAAGAAAAAACTCTGCCTAGAAGGTCAGCATCCCGGAGTCGCCTCTTCACTGTTGACGTTGAGACTGGTGTTTTGCGGGTACTATTTAATGAAACTGCCAGTTGAGGACCTGTGAGGCATCCGTTTCTCAAACTAGACACTCTAATGTATTTGTCCTCTTGCTCAGTTGTGCACCGGGGCCTCCCACTCCTCTTTCTATTCTGGTTAGAGCCAGTTTGCTCTGTTCTGTGAAGGGAGTAGTACACAGTGTTGTACGAGATCTTCAGTTCCTCTGCTTTTAGCATCTTGAGAGAATGCAAATGCGCAGTTATATAACTTCTGTAGAGGTGCTATCTTTATCAGCATCATAAAAGCTGATAGTATTTCAACCACATAAATTAGGGCTATGCATCCAAGCCGAACTGAAATCTTATCAGAAACATGTTGGGTTGTGTTCATAGCGTTCTATTTCCTTACAACAGGTCAAACTGATGTCATATGGACATTTTGCACAGATTATCTTTCCTTTCTTTTTCTTCGTTATTGCATTTTCACACAGATCACTAAACGTATTTCCTCCGCGAAAGAAGCAGAGATGACAGAGAAAACTTTACCGATGTCAACAAGATTGAAGCATTCATTCTATCATTTATGACATTATTCTGGTGAGCAAGTGTTTATTTAGTCTTCTAGGGAAACATACAATATGACAGAAGAAAAGCTGCATGTACTGTCTCTAATTATAGCCAAGTTGATATCCTACCAAAATGTCGGAAAACATAAGCAGAAACATATCTAAATCAGGCAATAAAATATCCTGCAACCGCTGTCAAAATATCGTTCCACTGTCTCTGACTGTTGCCTACAGCACATTTTCTATATTAGTGGGTTAGGGTCGGGTGCGTGGTTGCGAAATGGTAATGTACAGTATTTTTACTTAAGTACTTTACACCTATGGCATTCAGTCATAAATTCACATTTTACCCGGCTCAACACAATATGAAAATATTGAATTGACCTACATTCAGTAACATGTATGTATCTACAAACAAACATTGCCTATATTAACACATAATCATTAGACACAGTCATTTTATTTGCTAAATAGCATGGTATCATAGGCTATGTGCAATCTTCACAAGCGCTCTACCGACTCTTTAGCCTAATTGGCGCTAAACGTTGCTAAGAATATGACATCATAAATAGCAAGTTCGTATGCGTCACATGAATATATTGTTATTGCCCTTACGTAATAGGCTGCTATTTATCGTTGAGAGCAGAAAGTGACTGTCTGGAGAAGCGTGCAATTGTGGCCCGCAGGTACACAGCAGGCAGGAGGCGGGGGCGACACGCGTGCTGGATAGATGACTATCAAGCTAGCACACAGTCTCGTTAACTAGCAAGCTAGCTAGTTAGCTAGCACACGGTGTCGCGCCAGCCGGCGATAAACCCCACAGAAGAAGGGGTGGGGGCGACAACGGTGGTTAGCTAGCCATACAGCGGTAGACAGTGTCCTCCGCCACCCACCTGTCGGGCATTGTTTTCCCACAGTTCTGTTAACAACAGCGAGGGCAGGTGTTCGGCAGGTGGGTGCAAAGGACGCTGTGTGTTAGCTTAGCCTGCTAGTCTTAAGGAGGACTCCGGTACACAGCAGAAGGGGGCGACACCGTACGCTAGCTAACTAGCAAGCTACAGTTGAAGTCGGAAGTTTACATACACTTAGGTTGGAGTCATTAAACCTTGTTTTTCAACCACTCCAAATTTTTCCAACAGTTGTTTACAGACAGATTCCTTCACTTATAATTCCCTGTATCACAATTCCAGTGGGTCAGAAGTTTACATTCACTAAGTTGACTGTGCCTTTAAACAGCTTGGAAAATCAGAGAAAGTGATGTCATGGCTTTAGAAGCTTCTGATAGGCTAATTGACATCATTTGAGTCAATTGGAGGTGTACCCGTGGATGTTTTCAAGGCCTACCTTCAAACTCAGTGCCTCTTTGCTTGACATCATGGGAAAATCAAAATAAATCAGCCAAGAGCTCAGAAAAAGAACTGTAGACCTCCACAAGTCTGGTTCATCCTTGGGAGCAATTTCCAAACACCTGAAAGTTCATCTGTACAAACAATAGTACGCAAGTATAAACACCATGGGACCACGCAGCCGTCATACCGCTCAGGAAGGAGACGCGTTCTGTCTCCTAGAGATGAATGTACTTTGGTGTGAAAAGTGCAAATCAATCCCAGAACAACAGCAAAGGACCTTGTGAAGATGCTGGAGGAAACAGGTACAAAAGTATCTATATCCAGAGTAAAACGAGTCCTATATCTACATAACCTGAAAGGCCGCTCAGCAAGGAAGAAGCCACTGCTCCAAAGCTGCCATAAAAAAGCCAGACTACGGTTTGCAACTGCACATGGGGACAAAGATCGTACTTTTTGGAGAAATGTCCTCTGGTCAGATGAAACAAAAATAGAACTGTTTGGCCATAATTACCATCTTTATGTTTGGAGGAAAAAGGGGGTCCCTTGCATGACGAAGAACACCATCCCAACCGTGAAGCACTGGGATGCTTTAGGGGGGATGTTCATGAAGGAACCAATGGAGATGGATACTCGAGGGGGGGCGTTCCTGCAGATGCAGGAATGCCCACATGCAGGAACACCCCGAATTGTGGGCTGCTGTTGCACACTATTGGATGTCCATGGTGCTTAAGCAATTATATATGTCTGTGTGCAGCCTTCTATTGCGCATGTTGTATGACAGGTGCACGCATAATCCTCCATTTTGGGAATCCCGAACTGAGGGAAAAGGGCATCAACCATATACATTCAATCTAAATAAAAACAGACCGTGCGAAACAAAAAATTGCCGATATGTACATTTGAGAGAAAAACAGACCATAATTAAAAATATGGACTGCGTATGGTCATGAAGGAAGACTACCAATTGCACTGTCAGGATTACCGGGTCTAGTAACGAATGAACTACTAAAGAAAACAAAATGGTAAGTGTAGTGCATGTATTTTTAAACTAAACAGCGTTATATGTTCAATGTATGTGCGGTAGACAATGTGAAATGCATGACCGACGTATGTTTTCGCTCGTATGTAATGGCATCTCCCCCCATTCCCCTATCAACGCAAATCATTGTGGCCACTGTAGCTATGTTGTTCTCCATCTTTGTCAAGTGGTGCTCAAGCGTTGGGCAAGTGGCAGCGTCTGCTCCTTGTTCACTCTTGTTGCGATTGGACCTGATGCGAGGTGCAGGCAGCCACAGGTAGTGATTGTTGAAAATGAAATTGCTCTATTTGAAAGGAATTGCATCGCTTGATTGAATGACTCAAATATGGAGGTGCACAATAACAGGCCGATAAGACACAATGATGAATATGAGAGGAAATGCCCTCAGAACAGCCTCCATTGGTCAGGGCATGGACTCTGCAACGAAAGCATTCCATAGGGATGCTGGCCCATGTTGACTCCAATGCTCCCCACAGTCAAGTTGGCTGGATGACCTTTGGGTGGTGGACCATTCTTGATACACACGGGAAACTGTTGAGCGTGAAAAACCCAGCAGTGTTGCAGTTCTTGACAGAAACCGGTGTGCCTGGCACCTACTACCATACCCCATTTAAAGGCACTTAAATATTTTGTCTTGCCCATTCACCCTCTGAATGGCACACATACACAATCCATGTCTCAAGGCTTAAAAATCTGTCTTTAAACTGTCTCCTCTCCTTCATCTACACTGATTGAAGTGGATTTAACAAGTGACATCAATAAGGGATCATAGCGTTCACCTAGTCAGTCTATGTCATGGAAAGAGCAGGTGTTCTTAATGTTTGTATACTCAGTGTATGTAACCCTGCACAAGCAATGATAGCCAATTAATATGCCTCCAAGGTCAGAAATCCAATAGTGCAATTAAAGCACTATTGGAGGAGGTTGTGTTGGGTGAACAGAATTCCTATTGACCTCATACATATAAGCATTATATGTGGGAGCTTGTGCCACTGCCTTTACACTTAACTATTTATGAAAAGAAAGGCTCTTACACTAAGAATGGATCAGTAAGAATGGAGTGACAGCGGTGAACTCTTAAAACAGGGCTTTATGAGGTTACTTGCAATGTTTCCCCAAACATTCCATTCATATTAGTTACAGTATATTAGGAGAGCAGCAATGATTGTCTCCTTAGTCCTCACTCAGTGAAAAGGGAAATTACACTAGCAAACTATGCTGAACAAAAATATAAACCCAACAATTTCAAAGATTTTACTGAGTTACAGTTCATATAACGAAATAAGTCAATTGAAATAAGTTCATTAGGCCCTAATCTATGGATTTCACATGACTGGGCAGGGGAGCAGCCATGGGTGGGCCTGGGAGGGCATAGGCCCTGCCTCTGGGGAGCCAGGCCCACCCACTGTGGAGCCAGGCCCAGCCAATCAGAATGAGTTTTTCCCCACAAAGGGGCTTTATTACCGACAGAAATACTCCTCAGTTTCATCAGCTGTCCGGGTAGCTGGTCTCAGACGATCCCGCAGGTAAAGAAGCAGGATGTGGATGACCTGGGCTGGCGTAGTTACACGTGGTCTGCGGTTGTGAGGCCGGTTGGACGTACTGCCAAATTCTCTAAAATGACGTTGGAGGCGGCTTATGGTAGAGAAATTAACATTCAATTATCTGGCAACAGCTCTGGTGGACATTCCTGCAGTCAGCCCCTATTGGTCGGTTTTGACAGCGTCTCCCGACGTCCTGCACAAACGTCACATTTTACCTTGGGTCTGCAGTGATCCCTCTGGTGTGTGCGCGGTGTGTGTAATATGTATGTATGCGTGCATGCATGGAGTGTGCAGGTGTGCGCGTGTGTGTGGAATCAATGATCATGTGTGAGATAAGCTAGCAGATGTTTTAGTTCTGAGGTACAGAGTGATCTGAAGTGAGGCACAGTTCTGCTGGAACAGATGATGATCAATGTTGAGGCAAAGAGCAGACAGGGATTTCCTTGTGCAGCGGCAGGGAGCACAGGGTCTAGACTAGAAAATGAACTGGAATAACTTAATTCTGGCAGAGGAACTGTCAATGAAGAGTGTGTTGCAATATCTTAATGTAATAAAGGGTCTAAATTGTGTTGGTGGCATCCATAAATACAATTGTAGATTTATTTTGACTAGTGCTTTAAATATAGTAAAAGTGCTTTCAAAACAACTATTTCAGCAAGAAGACATTGACATTATACTTTAAGAATTATGTGATATGGTTATTTAGCAGAAACTTGTATATGAAATGACAGTGTAACAAATGTGAATACATATACAGTATGTGGCCTATGCCGGAATCAAACTCACAACTCTTCTCCAAAGCACTTCTCCAACCAACTGAGCCATAAGATTAAGAATACACTCAAAGTTATAAATCAAATCAGATTATATTGGTTACAGAATTTCTTGTCATATCCATTTAGTACCAATCTGCTGACAGAAAAATATATATATTTTTACAGGAAAGGGATTTAAACCAGAGCATGCAAATGTTAGCCTACTGTGATTGCAATGGGTTAGGAGAATGGGCTTCAGTCTTACAGTATATAACTAACAAATGGGGTAGCCTTGCTCCATATGTGCGAATCATCTTCAAGGTTCATTGGATTGCGAAAAGACAACATTTGGAGAGAGATCCCGAATGTCAACGCGTTAAGCATAAGTCAGTCATTTTTCTTTCTTTTCTCTCACTCTCTTTTCAGGCTCAGGGGTTGACCAAGATGCGTGTCAAGAAGCTGGCCATCCTTCTCCTTGTCCTCTTCGTTTGGATAGATGGAGGGTCCGCCAAAGAAAAAGGGACAAAGAAGGGGAAGCAAGTCTACTGTCCTTCGTAAGTGCAGAATTTCACCCCAACTCATGAGATTCCTGGAGGCATTGCCTATATTGCCCAAACTCAAATATACGAAGAGTTACTCAGGACATTTGCGAATGCTTAGTCTTTGAGAATGTGATCCAAGTAGAGACAAATGTTTGGTACATTAGAAAAATGGGAGTGGACAGCTGGCCAAAATAATTATTTTAAAAAATTAATATAGATTTGTCATCCATATCCCTGCTTTAGCTTCAAAGCCTAATTTGTCATTCAATGTTTGATGTCTTACTCTACTAAATTCTAAAAGGGGATCAAACATACAAAGATTATTGAATTTGAAGGGAAACGTTTAATTTCGTTACAATATTCACTGCATTCTGTATAGTATACATGATGTCTTTAGTATAGGCCCCAGTGTGCTTTTGTGGACCCAGTGATCCAGTTGGTTCCAGTTTAGCTTTGGCCCTCTAGGTTGTCAGTATGCCTCAACTGGAGAAAAAAAAGGGGGGATACACTTTGATCAAGGGAACTTCAAATGTACACGCACAAATTCCTGCCGAGCACTTTTACTCATCCTTAGTGCCTGATAAGGTTTACACAATCATATGTAAAGTGCTTTTCGAGTCGAATTCCTTGGCAGAGTTCAGTTGCCGTCCACGTGGAGCAGATTTTCCCTCTCCTCTGCCAAGTCCTGCTCCTTCCATCCATCTCTCCTCAGGTCATTGTTCTTTCAGCAAATCAGTCTCAGAAAACAGAATACATTCCTTGAACATTCTAGGTGTTCCCTAGAAAATTCTTGAAAGGTCACAACTGATGTGGATCTTCCACAAATACACTAAGAACCTTTGCGAGTTGACAGAAATGCAAATGCTTCTCACACTGTTCCAATAATGTCATCCTAGGGTTGCAAGGAATGGTATGCAAATGTAATATTTAGCAACATTGGGGATGTTGCCATTTAGTTGCTGATATTAGAGCAACCAAGCATTGTTTGCTGGAGAGGTCCTATTACCAACGCTAATTAAATCCCCAATAGGTAGTTCTCAGGTTATGGTTCAATCAAACGGTGCTGTATAATGGAAACACAAAAATATACTTCCATCTGCACAGTTTATCCAGGAGAATTTGAACTGCTACGTAATGTGGTTTAGAGTTTCCTTCTTTTTTCTTTCTTCTTTGCAGACAGCTGACACATGAGGATCTTGCACGGTCCCTGAGAATTCAAGCAGTAACATCTTGAACAGATTACTGATCACCTATGATCCTCGAATCAGGCCCAATTTCAAAGGTTAGCTATATTTGAGTCCAGTGCCATGTTGAGAAAGCTTCTTTAAAGGTAGTTATTGGAATAGACCTTTACAGTAATTCACATCTTGATTAAAATCAATCTATACTCACTGTCGAAAGAACCAACCTCCCCTCCCCTCCCACCTGATGATGTTATGGGTCTTTAGACCATCGCAGACCCATCCTCATTCCCTGGCATTGGCTTTGTATGCATCTCCCAGACTTTGAATGTTTGATGTAGAGAATGACCCATATCGATACAGGACTGATACATTTAGTTTGAAACGATTCTATTTGATTAAAGGAAAGGATCGATGCAATTTGATACAAATCGATGCACTAACACTTGTTGCATAAACACATTAACCCCCCCCACACACACACACACCTTTGATCTAAAATCTCCATCACCCACTAATTAATTTGTCATTTTTGCAGATTAAAAGTATTCCGGTAAAATACAATTTTCAACAGCGCATTTGATTAAAATAATCTAGCAAATTAGTACTTTGCTTGTCACTCAACTAATAAAGGCTAATATTGCGCAAGCCATTTTATAACATTTGAGTGCTGATGTGCCATATCAGGAATAGCCTACGTCTCGTTGATCAGCATGCAAAGCTGCGAACATCGCGCCGATTGACTAGGCTACTGATATTGCCTGGAATTGTTTGGCATGCAAACTGACTTGTAGATAAATGACTGTCAACATAATGACATGCTTAGTTCAACACTGAAGGAGAGGACGCAGTTGTCAGAAAAGATGTGAGGTATTTACGGAAGGTAGAAACAAAGTAATTTGAGCAAAATAATATAGTGAACCAGCGATACGTAACGTTTGAATCGATTTTCTGACCGATGCATGCTACATTTGGATTGGTTTGGGGTCCCACTGACCAATGCACTCATATCTTAAATATTTGAAACGGGGGCTGATGCGTATTGGTGAATCGTTATATCCCTAATTTGAAACATACTTTAAGCCTATACGGTTCAGTAGATTGTATTTACTACAAATACTCAGATGACACAGCCATCCTTGCACTCCTAAACAATGACTAATCCCTCACTGACTACAATACATAAATCTCATACTTTACAACATGGTGCGACAGACAATAACTACCTGCTGCTCAACACCACCAAAACAAAAGAACTACGGATCGACTTCAGAACAAAGGCAACCAATGGCACCCCAACCACAATAAAAGGCGAGGCTGTAGAACTGGTGGTTATTTCAAATACATGGGCATCACAATTGACAAAACTCTCCTTCAACAACCACACAACAGAAGTCCACAAACGCTGCCAACAGAGACTCTTCATCCTCCGCAAACTCTGCTCCCTCTGTCAAACACCAACTGCTACTACTACTTTACCACAGCATGCAGTCCTACTCTATGACAGCGTCTGCTGCATGTCCATGCTCACAGTCACCAACAGAAACAAACTTTTGAAAATCACCCACACTGCCACCAAAATAATAGGACAAAGCCACCATCATAGCCTCTGACCACCCACTTCACCACTGTTTTGAAAGACTCCCCTCTGGCCGCAGGTACCGGTGCCTTCGCTGGGAGAAGGCCCGGTTCAGCAGGAGCTTCAACCCCACAGCCATAAACACCCTCAACAGCTAATGGACTATATTCCAATGTTTATGTTCTGTCTGTTTTATCTGCTGTACGGGGTGTAGGGAAGTTTAGTTTTGGTATTGTAAATATTATGTATGGATTTGTTGGTGGGCTCTATGGCAATGCACGAGCATGTGGAAATTAATTTAGTCATTGGAGGATAATGCAATCTAATCTAATTTAAAACACAGGTTAAGCCTATACAGTTCAGTAGCATTGTGAATGAGAGGTCCACGGACAGCCTGTTTTAATTTTCTACTGTTCCAAAAAAATAAAATCAGGCATTCCTGTGGAGGATAAAGTTAACACATTCATAAACAGCTTTGGGTCAATCCAGGAGACCACAATAGTAAGACTTCCTCACTGTGTGATAGAGATTCCTTGTAGGCACGTATCTAGGGCTCTATTTTCGGCTGGCGTTAAGGCGGCGCTAGTGTCAAACGTATGTTATTTTGCAATTTCGTCATGTACAAACTGGCGCACTGGCATTTTCCAGGCCTAACGCCAGGTTCGGCAATTTACCTGTCTTATATCAGCTCACTTGCGCTCAGATGGGCGGGGTGGAAATATTTGAGGTGTGTCCTTAAAAAACATGATCCAAAGTGCTAATTTCAGGAAGCGCTGATAGGGATAATTAAGACCAAACAAAGCTTGTTTTAGCAGTAACGCAGTTAGATATGGCATGAGTTTTGACAGCGGAAACACAGCCTATCCAGCCGTGACGCACACTGCACAAGTGTAGCCTAATGTGCTTTTGGTGCCTGTATACTTGCATAAAAACTATATTTTTTCCCCCCATTTTGTTTTATTTGATTAAAAACCCAGCATTGCCTCCCTTCCTCTAAATGAAGGCTGCCCAAATCAATCGCAAAGTAGTCAAGACTGTCGATAAAGAGTTTGCCTCCTGAGACCACCTGGAAATAAATCTTAATCACCAAAGCTTTATTAAAATATAAGGTTTGAGAGGAGTAAAACATTGAGCTGATATTCCCTTTTTATCTATGCATTGTAGGCAGGCCCACATTATTTTAGCCATGCTGGGCCTGTTTTGGATGTGCATAAAACACTCCATTCTCTGCGTTTTTTAATGTTATATGCCCACGTGGAGAAATAATGGTGCCTGTAAGTAGCCTATTGTTAAAAAGAAATGTTGTGTTTAGAATTTGATTAAAATGATTTGTTAACTTTCAATGACTTATCAATAATTAATTTAATCTTGCTTATTGACAATGTTTGGCATGCTCTTGCTCAGCCAGAATGCAATTTACAGTAGGCCTAGCCCCTACAGTGGGGAGAACAAGTATTTGATACACTGCCGATTTTGCAGGTTTTCCTACTTACAACGCATGTAGAGATCCGTAGTTTTTATCATATGTACACTTCAACTGTGAGAGACTGAATCTAAAACAAAAATCCAGAAAATCACATTGTATGATTTTAAAGTAATGAATTAGCATTTTATTGCATGACATAAGTATTTGATACATCAGAAAAGCAGAACTTAATATTTGGTACAGAAACCTTTGTTTGCAATTACAGAGATCATACGTTTCCTGTAGATCTTGACCAGGTTTGCAAACACTGCAGCAGGGATTTTGGCCCACTCCTCCATACAGACCTTCTCCAGATCCTTCAGGTTTCGGGCTATCGCTGGGCAATAAGGACTTTCAGCTCCCTCCAAAAATGTTCTATTGGGTTCAGGTCTGGAGACTGGCTAGGCCACTCCAGGACCTTGAGATGCTTCTTACGGAGCCACTCCTTAGTTGCCCTGGCTGTGTGTTTCGGGTCGTTGTCATGCTGGAAGACCCAGCCACGACCCATCTTCATTTCTCTTACTGAGGGAAGGAGGTTGTTGGCCAAGATCTCGAGATAGATGGCCCCATCCATCCTCCCCTCAATACAGTGCAGTTGTCCTGTCCCCTTTGCAGAAAAGCATCCCCAAAGAATGATGTTTCCACCTCCATGCTTCACGGTTGGGATGGTGTTCTTGGGGTTGTACTCACCCTTCTTCTTCCTCCAAACACGGCGAGTGGAGTTTAGACCAAAAAGCTCTATTTTTGTCTCATCAGACCACATGACCTTCTCCCATTCCTACTCTGGATCATCCAGATGGTCATTGGCAAACTTCAGATGGGCCTGGACATGCGCTGGCTTGAGCCTTTTTTTCTGGAATTTGTTTTAGATTCCGTCTCTCACAGTTGAAGTGTACCTATGATAAAAGTTACAGACCTCTACATGCTTTGTAAGTCGGAAAACCTGCAAAATCAGCAGTGTATCAAATACTTGTTCTCCCACTGTCTATCAGTGTGAATGCCATTGAAGCCATGCAATTACTTAGAACAGTATGGACTGCAAATGGGTTCAAGTTAACTTATTTAGCAAAGATGGGATGGGTCTAGATTTTGTTATTTCGTTTCTGTAAGCTATTTAACTATAACTGACTAACATTGGAATTGGAGTTGATTCCAAGGAAATACATAGAAGACCGTAAATACACAACCTGAAGCAACCAAATATTTTGCCAAGAAGCACGTTCAGATTGGCCAGTGAGGGGCCAATCCTCGACACACCTACAACTTGTTTATTCATCAAAACCCAGCCCTTAAGCGCCAACGCCAGCAAGTGCGCCAATAATTGTGATAGTGAAAATAGCAAAAATATTTTACACACCCCTGAACCTATAGCACAACCGCCTGCACTTAGATTTACCATTGCTTTAGGTTTTTTCAACTAGAGCCCCTAGGATCAGTTTACCCTCTCCAAATCCTGACCTTAACCATTATGGTAAAATCACAACACTGATCTTAGATCATCATCTAGGGGCATCTTTAACCTACTCCAACCCCCCATGGTTAAATTCCACCTGATCAACATATAATTTGATCAATCACCAATATAATTGTACATTAGTAATCAGCATAGGAGAATGGGGAAAAAAGCCTATGTATTGTACGCAGAATGCAGTGCATCAGACGATTTAACGTTGGATCGTTATTGGAATAGAGGCTTTCATGGCTAATTTATCTGATGGCTTAATTGCTGAAAGAACTGTGTTTACAAATGCTAATAAACATAGATTAAACTCAAGGACGAGATGATTTGACCGACTCAATTTTAGAGACATAAAAAAATAAAAAATAATAACTATATACCGGTATTGATGCACGGACCGGTTTGAGTTTTTACTTTACCTTCTATAACTGTATTTCAATGTTTGGTTTGTTAAATGTGATATGCTACGTGTAACATCCATTTTTATAGTTTACTCTGCTACTTGAGTCGTCTCTCTCCACTCTCTCACGCTCTCTCCATGCCGCTTCCACACAGACCTAGCCCCGCCCCCTTTCACTCAAAAACACTAGCGTTCAGTCTGTATATACAGTCATTGTTCTGCATGGTCAATGCAGTACATGCAACAAGATGTTGATGACAACAACGATGTTTCTACTTTGCTTCTTAATGTAAATCCACAAGCGTTCTATAATTACACTATTAGTTTGTGTTTCTTACTATCTTCAAACAGCTAGTTTGTCTTTTCTTAGCAAGTTGTGACTAAATCGTGTTAGCCCGCAGTGGCTCGTGAATCTGCGTATTAAAATGTTCAACGCCCCCCTTGTGACAGTGAAGAAATAAAATGTACGTTTTAAAGTAAATTTCCTGCAATTTTGCACATTTTGCCATGGGGCGTAGATAAAATGTTGCAGTTTTAAAGCAAGTTGCTGCAATTATACACGTTTTGCCATGGGGCCGAGAGAAGAATTAGCAGTTTTACAGTGAATTTCCTGCAATTCTACACATTTTGCCATAGGGTAGAGGCAAATGTTTGCAGTTTTTAATATGATAACTGATGATCAATGGGCCCCACCCCGGTCAGTAATTTGACCATGCTTACTACAAGTTTAGATAGCTGACTGCTAAATGAATTTACCAGTCTAACAAAAAGCTGACATGGGCTAATTGAGTGACTGAAGCAAAACAACATTTAGAAATTGCACATTGTGTATTCTATTATTCTTACTTTCAACAGTAAGTTGAGACCCTGACTGAATTCCACAAATTCTTGAAATAAAATAATTATTTTTGGGGGGGAGGGATGAAATTGGTCTGTGGGCGGACCCATCCCTGTTCTAAATCAGAGGAATAGGTGAAGCATGAATGTTGAATGTTAGCTACATTAACTAGTTAAGAGGGGAAGAAAGCCAAAGATTATAGGGTCCCCTAGGAAACACTGACCAACACTTTGGTTCCTACCTTGTCACAATAACTCTTCCCTGGCTTTTTAATTCGTTGTCATGTCAAACAACACTGTGTTCAAATTGCCAACTGTTATACTCTAACTATATAATTAGAATAATCATTATATTTCCATTATTCCAACAGTCACCCAAGTGTTTTGATCTAAATTGCAAGTCAAATCACAATTGCAATGTTTAGTAAAAAAAACAAGGTCTCTATTTTAGTTTTTTCCCATATTGCACAGCCCTAAGTGGCAGTGTGGAAATGATCTCAAATGAGTGCAGGAAATACAGAAATTCATGAAAATGCTGAAGAAAATAGTTTAATTGAACAGTATAAAACAATCAGAATGGCGAAAGACCCATTGAAATCACTTAGAATGTATGTGTTGCCATCCTAGGGACATGCACTAATCATAAAGCAAATATATATATTATTGAAAAACATAAAATACAGTCATACTGTCAAGTTGTGACATGATATTTTGGCCATATCGCCCAGCCCTAGTATTTGAGGTTTAAAAAGTATTCTATTTCCACTTTGAAATTTCAGACTTGATTTTCCCTTACGAAAAATGTGTCAACCCCTACAAAAATGTTCATTCATTATAATCCACATAATAATTCACATTTTCTGTTGCTGAAGGATTATTTTCCCGCTGTAGTAAACTGGCTCAAGTTAAGATCCTACATCTGTATGTAGGCTAATGGATTTACGTGTGAGCATTACTGTAGATAGACTTGTAATGCTAACCTGCTGCACTGTTAATTTTTATGAGCACAATAATAATTTTACTGTTGTAGTGTTATGCTGGAGTCAATGTAATCCAAGATAGATACTGTAGATGGTAATCAGGTGGGTGGGTGGATGGAGACAGACTGACAGAGTGTCTGTTAGCCCATGGTCGACGTTATCCAGCTATGTACAGTGAGGGAAAAAAGTATTTGATCCCCTGCTGATTTTGTACGTTTGCCCACTGACAAAGAAATGATCAGTCTATAATTTTAAAGGTAGGTTTATTTGAACAGTGAGAGACAGAATAACAACAACAAAATCCAGAAAACGCATTTCAAAAATGTTAAAAATTGATTTGTATTTTAATGAGGGAAATAAGTATTTGACCCCCTCTCAATCAAAAAGATTTCTGGCTCCCAGGTATCTTTTATACAGGTAACGAGCTGAGATTAGGAGCACACTCTTAAAGGGAGTGCTCCTAATCTCAGTTTGTTACCTCTAAAAAAGTCACCTGTCCACAGAAGCAATCAATCAATCAGATTCCAAACTCTCCACCATGGCCAAGACCAAAGAGCTCTCCAAGGATGTCAGGGACAAGATTGTAGACCTACACAAGGCTGGAATGGGCTACAAGACCATCGCCAAGCAGCTTGGTGAGAAGGTGACAACAGTTGGTGCGATTATTCGCAAATGGAAGAAACACAAAATAACTGTCAGTCTCCCTCGGCCTGGGGCTCCATGCAAGATCTGACCTCGTGGAGTTGCAATGATCATGAGAATGGTGAGGAATCAGCCCAGAACTACACAGGAGGATCTTGTCAATGATCTCAAGACAGATGGGACCATAGTCACCAAGAAAACAATTGGTAACACACTACGCCGTGAAGGACTGAAATCATGCAACGCCTGCAAGGTCCCCCTGCTCAAGAAAGCACATATACAGGGCTGTCTGAAGTTTGCCAATGAACATCTGAATGATTCAGAGGAGAACTGGGTGAAAGTGTTGTGGTCAGATGAGACCAAAATGGAGCTCTTTGGCATCAACTCAACTCGCCGTGTTTGGAGGAGGAGGAATGCTGCCTATGTCCCCAAGAACACCATCCCCACCGTCAAACATGGAGGTGGAAACATTATGCTTTGGGGGTGTTTTTCTGCTAAGGGGACAGGACAACTTCACTGCATCAAAGGGACGATGGACGGGGCCATGTACCGTCAAATCTTGGGTGAGAACCTCCTTCCCTCAGCCATGGCATTGAAAATGGGTCATGGATTTGTATTCCAGCATGACAATGACCCAAAAAACACGGCCAAGGCAACAAAGGAGTGGCTCAAGAAGAAGCAAATTAAGGTCCTGGAGTGGCCTAGCCAGTCTCCAGACCTTAATCCCATAGAACATCTGTGGAGGGAGCTGAAGGTTCGAGTTGCCAAACGTCAGCCTCGAAACCTTAATGACTTGGAAAAGATCTGCAAAGAGGAGTGCAACAAAATCCCTCCTGAGATGTGTGCAAACCTGGTGGCCAACTACAAGAAAGTCTGACCTCTGTGATTGCCAACAGGGGTTTTGCCACCAAGTACCAAGTCATGTTTTGCAGAGGGGTCAAATACTTATTTCCCTCATTAAAATGCAAATCAATTTATAACATTTTTGACATGCGTTTTTCTGGATTTTGTTGTTGTTATTCTGTCTCTCGCTGTTCAAATAAACCTACCATTTAAAATTATAGACTGATCATTTCTTTGTCAGTGGGAAAACGTACAAAATCAGCAGGGGATCAAATACTTTTTTCCCTCACTGTATCATATGGGACCTCTGGGCTTTATGTTTGCTCTGTTTTGCTGAGGCAGGTGTGTATGTATGCTCCAGAGTCAATTCCTGTTCCAATGTCTTTGCACTTCATGGGGAGTGACACCCATAACAAAGCCTTAGATTGTATGTGTATATGTATATGTACAGTGCCTTGCAAAAGTATTCATCCCCCTTGGCATTTTTCCTATTTTGTTGCATTACAACCTGTAATTTAAATTGATTTTTATTTGGATTTCATGTATTGGACATACACACAATAGTTTAAATTGGTGATGTGAAATGAAAAAAATAACTTGTTTCAAAAAATTACAAAAAAGAAATAACGAAAAGTGTTGCGTGCATATGTATTCACCCCCTTTGCTACGAAGCTCCTAAAATAAGATCTGGTGCAACCAATTACCTAAAGAAGTCACATAACTAGTTAAATAAAGTCCACCTGTGTGCAAACTAAGTATCACATGATCTCAGTCTATATATACATCTATTCTGAATGATCTAAGTGTATATACACTGCTCAAAAAAATAAAGGGAACACTAAAATAACACATCCTAGATCTGAATGAATGAAATAATCTTATTAAATACTTTTTTATTTACATAGTTGAATGTGCTGACAACAAAATCACACAAAAAGTATCAATGGAAATCAAATGTATCAACCCATGGAGGTCTGGATTTGGAGTCACCCTCAAAATTAAAGTGGAAACCACACTACAGGCTGATCCAACTTTGATGTAATGTCCTTAAAACAAGTCAAAATGAGGCTCAGTAGTGTGTGTGGCCTCCACGTGCCTGTATGACCTCCCTACAATGCCTGGGCATGCTCCTGATGAGGTGGCGGATGGTCTCCTGAGGGATCTCCTCCCAGACCTGGACTAAAGCATCCGCCAACTCTTGGACAGTCTGTGGTGCAAAGTGGCGTTGGTGGATGGAGCGAGACATGATGTCCCAGATGTGCTCAATTGGATTCAGGTCTGGGGAACGGGCAGTCCATAGCATCAATGTCTTCCTCTTGCAGGAACTGCTGACACACTCCAGCCACATGAGGTCTAGCATTGTCTTGCATTAGGAGGAACCCAGGGCCAACCGCACCAGCATATGGTCTCACAAGGGGTCTGAGGATCTCATCTCGGTACCTAATGGCAGTCAGGCTACCTCTGGCGAACACATGGAGGGCTGTGCGGCCCCCCAAAGAAATGCCACCCCACACCATGACTGACCCACCGCCAAACCGGTCATGCTGGAGGATGTTGCCGGCAGCAGAACGTTCTCCACGGCGTCTCCAGACTCTGTCACGTCTGTCACATGTGCTCAGTGTGAACCTGCTTTCATCTGTGAAGAGCACAGGGCGCCAGTGGCGAATTTGCCAATCTTGGTGTTCTCTGGCAAATGCCAAATGTCCTGCACGGTGTTGGGCTGTAAGCACAACCCCCACCTGTGGATGTCGGGCCCTCATACCACCCTCATGGAGTCTGTTTCTGACCGTTTGAGCAGACACATGCACATTTGTGGCCTGCTGGAGGTCATTTTGCAGGGCTCTGGCAGTGCTCCTCCTGCTCCTCCTTGCACAAAGGCGGAGGTAGCAGACCTGCTGCTGGGTTGTTGCCCTCCTACGGCCTCCTCCACGTCTCCTGATGTACTGGCCTGTCTCCTGGTAGTGCCTCCATGCTCTGGACAATACGCTGACAGACACAGCAAACCTTCTTGCCACAGCTCGCATTGATGTGCGATCCTGGATGAGCTGCACTACCTGAGCCACTTGTGTGGGTTGTAGACTCCGTCTCATGCTAGCACTAGAGTGAAAGCACTGCCAGCTATCAAAAGTGACCAAAACATCAGCCAGGAAGCATTGGAACTGAGAGCAGTGTATATATACACCTGTTCTGAAAGGCCCCATAGTCTGCAACACCACTAAGCAAGGGGCACCACCAAGCAAGCAGCACCATGAAGACCAAGGAGCTCTCCAAACAGGTCAGGGACAAAGTTGTGGAGAAGTAGAGATCAGGGTTGGGTTATACAAAAATATCTGGCACCTTGAACATCCCAAGGAGCACCATTAAATCCATTATTAAAAAATGGAAAGAATATGGCACCACAACAAACCTGCCAAGAGAGGGCCGCCCACCAAAACTCACGGACCAGGCAAGGAGGGCATTAATCAGAGAGGCAACAAAGAGACCAAAGGTAACCCTGAAGGAGCTGCGAAGCGCCACAGTGGAGATTGGAGTATCTATCCATAGGACCACTTTAAGCCGTACACTCCACAGAGCTGGGCTTTACGGAAGAGTTGCCAGAAAAAGCTATTACTGGAAGAAAAATATAAGCAAACACGTTTGGTGTTCGCCAAAAGTCATGTGGGAGACTCCCCAAACATATGGAAGAAGGTACTCTGGTCAGATGAGACTAAAATTGAGCTTTTTTGCCTTCAAGGAAAATGATATGTCTGGCGCAAAACCAACACCTCTCATCACCCCGAGAACACCATCCCCACAGTGAAGCATGGTGGTGGCAGCATCATGCTGTGGGGATGTTTTTCATTGGCAGGGACGGGGAAACTGGTCAGAATTGAAGGAATGATGGATGGTGCTAAATACAGTCTATATACAATCTATCTGCAATATTAATGCTGATCTATCCCCCCCAAAAAATAATAATAATAATAATAATAAAGACAAAGACTATGTTTAAATAAAGGTGAAAAATATATTTTTTTAAAGCCTGACATTCTGTATTCTGGAATATCTTCGGTTTCCACCTAAAATGTTGTCCGGAGATCAGTGTTGTGTGTCTGTGGTCTCCCGTTGCACCTAATGCTAACAGTGTTTTTCTCCAGAGTTAGCAGTTAGCTATATGAGAGGGAATAAGAGTGAAAGAGACAGATAAACAGGCAGAGACAAAGTACTGAAGAAAGATGACACAGACAGGAGCTAATCTTTTCTTTTCTTTCATATTTCCACTGAGCTATATCCTAGCATGAAAAGGAGAGGACTGAAAGAGAGATGGGTGAAGAGAGACAGCTGGTCACCTCTAGTTCTCCATTTATCACTCGACGGGGCTTCTGATCTTTTGAAATACTCGTCGGTCATTTACACCTCGGCTGAATGCTCCTCTCTGCTGCACGCCCACCATAGTTAATACATCCATTTTCACTTTATGAGGCACAGTCGCCTGGAGAGGATGACTAATTTGATGGTGCAGTGGGCAATAAATCCCCACCATGTTTTATAAGCCATCTCCAACTCGAGTTTTCCCCGTTGATTACACTTGGTGGATGTGTTAAATCTTTGCCAAATTCACAGCGGCAGACGCCTGGTTGATACCCGGCCGCCGAGAATACATTTAATCTTTAGAGATTTTCAAAAGTCAAGGTGTGAAATTTTGAATGCAACAGAGGTTGATTGAGTTAATGTCAGGGTATAGGTAAATATAGGCCTGTTAAATGTACTATTATGGTAAGTTGTTAAAGGCCGAGTGCAGTCAAAAACGTGAGGTTGGAATAATACTGTGAAAATGAGTATAATGCCCGTTAGTGTAAGAGCTGTTTGAAAAAAACGGCTGAAAGTTCAGCCTTTTTCGGTAGGATGGAGTTTTAGCCTGTCTTGACAGGCGGTAAATTAGTTAATAATAAAGAGTTCCAAACCTCTCTGCCAATAACAGCTAGTTTTCAATTTTCCCCTCCCCACTCAGAACACTCCCAGACAGGCCTAGCAAAATTATTGCTTGATAAATTGCTATGAAGCTACAGTATTTTCTGTTTCTTTTTTAACATTTTAACAGTAAGCTACTTAATTGTTGCCAGAAATTATATGTGACCGACCAGCTCGATTCAGTCTTATGTAGCAAAATTTGAAATTGTGTTTTTTTACATTGGATGAAAGTAGAGACTCAGCTAGAAAATGGTATATCATACACTACAGTTGAAGAACAATGGGAAAGTAATTCTGCTTTGAAAGTTGATAAACTTGTAACTTTACTTTTGAGAAAATGGCCCTTGAATGTTTTGGTAAACCTACTGGAGAGCTCTTCTTTGTCTACACACATTCAGCATCGTTCACACACTCTTAAGCCTTAGTCCCACCCATCTCTTTAAGGATTCACATGTGAGGCCGTGTACTAAACAGCCAAAGATTTCAAGACTAAAGACTGGTTTATACTACGGGTGTGTTCATAAATTCAATCTGGAGTGCGCTCTGGGCGTTCGTAAACTAAGAGCGTTATCAGATTGTCAGTTCGTAAATTGAGCTTTTCGCTCTTGGAGCATTCAGAGCGCACACTGGACGCTCTGGCCGAGGAGAAGGGTTGACCCGAGCGTTCTGACCTAACAACAGCAGTCAAGCACCCAGAGCTAACGTTGGCTAGCTTGCTAGCTACTTCCAGACACAAATGAGAAAACAACAATTTAATTACGCTTTTTTGCCAACGTTTACTGAAACCGGCCATATTCAACCGGTGTTGAGTGTTCGTAAATTCATCAGTTATTCTGCGCTCTGGCACACTCAGATGAGAGTGCTCTAAAATCGGAGTAGATAGCCATAGCGAATTTACCAGCTACGGCTATCGACAGTTGTCGCAGTGACATAATGAACATTCTATTGAAATGGTTACTTGCATAGTGGAGTCTTTTGTTTAGACATGTAGCTAGCTAGCTAAACAATAAACCATAATCCCAACTCATAACATTACTACCCTGCATGAATCTGCAGGTAGCTAACCAACCACGTTCAATGTTAGCTAGCTAGCTAACATTAGGCTATAACTAGCAATGCAAATGGCTCTGAGATACGGATAATATTACTACACAGATCATGCATGTTCCTAATGTTAGCTAGCGAGCCAGCCAGCTAAGGTTAGCTAGATAGCTAACAGTACGCTTTCACTTTAAATGAAAACAACTTTCTGACAAAATGAGAAACGTGTAATATCTGAAAATGTAGCTAGCTAGACTATCCGTATACATGGTTGGACGCTTCTCCCTCTCTGTCACAGATGCCATGATTGCGCTTAGTTTGAAGATGTAATCCGGAGACAGGTGTTTTATGCAACAGCCTTCTGTGTGTTCTCTTTTCAACTTCCTCTGCATACGCCAGAATTTTCTCCATCTCCTTAGCGATCATACTCTAATTCCACTGATTTCAAAACTCGGTCCTCCAGAAAGTGGAGAACAACATTTTTGCAGTTCTACTACATGATATCTTTCAAAAAAGCCCAGTTCGAAAGGATTACCTACACATACTGACCAGCTCATGTTATAGACAGAAGCATGCTACATGGCAGACCAATCCGAACTCATTTCTTGGCATGTCCAGCCCATTCATTATTTCACCAATCATGGCTAGCGGGAAGGTTCCTATCTTTTTCCGTGGCAAAACCAACTAGGCTCGTGATTTAACAACTTTATTCGTATTTACAGATGGCATACAAGTTTGTTATTAAAGCACATGAATGTTCACATGTTCCAGAAGGCATTTCTGCCTAAAACTGTTTTTAAAAAATCAAAATGCGTTTTAAGTTCAAATGGCTCTCCTGTGAAGTAGTGACGCGTGACATACGTCTAGTTTCCTAAACCGAGTCACATATGATATTGAGAAAAAAAACGGCTGCATTGGACCTTTTAAGGCCATAATGTAGTGCAGGGGTGTCAAACTAATTTTTCCCCGGGGGCCGCATTCGGTCTTCAACAAGGTTTGAAAATTGGTTACACACTATATATACAAATGTATATGGACACCCCATCAAATTAGTGGATTCGGCTATTTCAGCCACAACCGTTGCTGACTGGTGTATAAAACCGAGCACACAGCCATGCAATCGCCATAGACAAAGAGGCAGTAGAATGGCCTTACTGAAGAGCTCTGTGACTTTCAATGTGGCACCATCATAGGATGCCACATTTCCAACAAGTCAGTTCGTCAAATTTCTGCCCTGCTAGAGCTGCCCTGGTCAACTGTAAGTGCTGTTATTTTTAAGTGGAAATGTCTAGGAGCAACAATGGCTCAGCCGTGAAGTGGTAGGCCACACAAGCTGACAGAACAGGACCGGCGAGTGCTGAAGCACGGCTGTCCTAGATTGCAACACTCACTACCGAGTTCCAAACTGCCTCTGGAAGCAAAGTCAGCACAAGAACTGTCCGTCAGGAGCTTCAGGAAACGGGTTTCCATGGCCAAGCAGCCGTACACAAGCCTAAGATCACCATGCGCAATGCCAAGTGTCAGCTGGAGTGTTGTAAAGCTCGCCGCCATCGGACTCTGGAGCAGTGGAAACGCGTTCTCTGGAGTGATGGATCATGCTTCACCGTCTGGCAGTCCGACGGACTAATCTGGGTTTGGCGGATGCCAGGAGAATGCTACCTGCCCCCAATGTATAGTGCCAACTGTAAAGTTTGGTGGAGGAGGAATAATGGTCTGGGGTTGTTTTTCATGGTTCGGGCTAGGCCCCTTAGTTCCAGTGAAGGGGAATCTTGACGCTACAGCATACAATGACATTGTAGACGATTCCGTGCTTCCAACATTGTGGCAACAGTTTGGGGATGGCCCTTTCCTGTTTCAGCATGATAATGCCCCAGTCCACAAAGCGAGGACCATACAGAAATGGTTTGTCGAGGTCAGTGTGGAAGAACTTGACTGGCCTGCACAAAGCCCTGAATTCAACCCCATCGAACATATTTCGGATGAATTGGCACGCTGACTGCGAGCCAGGCCTAATCGCCCAACATCAGTGCCCGACCTCACTAATGCTCTTGTGGCTGAATGGAAGCAAGTCCCCGTAACAATGTTCCAACATCTAGTGGAAAGCCTTCCCAGAATAGTGGAGGCTGTTATAGCAGCAAAGGGGGGACCAACTCCATATTAATGCCCATGATTTTGGAATGAGATGTTCGACGAGCAGGTGTCCACATACTTTTGGTCATGTGTATTTCCTCACTGTCAATTTTCGATACTCCTTGACTGTCTAGCTCTAATTTAGGTGATTATTAGCGAGCTGGACACAGTCAAGAAGCAGTATAAATGTAGGTCCATTATCGTTTCTACACAGTTTCGATATGATTTTAGTAATTTTTTTGTCATTTTAGTTATTTAAACAAAATAAAAAAATAAAAAATTCAAACCACCTGCGTGCCGGATTGGATAGCGTACAGCTGAAGAACTATTGGACATTTTCTTTCTGAATCTATAATGTTAATGAAGATGGCCGTTGTCATTAAACTGATAACAAATTTAGCAATGCACACACACACAGACACAGCTGGTGTGTTTTGAGGTCATCCTTCTTCACGTATTGCACTGATAGCTCCTCCCTACACCTGCTCTCCAACAGAATTTGGCGTACACCACAACAGAATGGCACATAAAACATCACTGAGTGAAATGTTCTCGTAAACAATATGGTCTAAGCTCTTAATGGAGCTCTTAATTAGGCTTTTGCATCATTCCTTGTTGCTGTATTGATAACCCCTTGAACCATTGCAACACCCTTAAGCTGTTCCTTTCATGTTACCATTGTGTCACGAGTTACAAAGCCAGAACCCAGAAGCAGACCAGGACAAGGTAAGTTGAAACGAAGGTGAGTGTTTATTTACAAATTCAAGAGTGATGCTGAATAATCCAGGGAACAGAGCGGGCGGCGTTGATTAGTTGTTGGGGGTGCAGTGGTTGATCCAATCATGGCTCGGCAGCCGCCGACCACCAGGCAGAGGTTGGATGAAGGTTCCGGACGAGTGACTGCAGATGGAACAAAACGGAGGTAAGTAAACAACAAACCAACAAGGTGCAAAACAACAAAACTAACGCTAGAAGCTCTAAGACTGATACTCTGGTAAACCTACTGTTCATGGCTAACGATCCGGCAGGGAATGGATGTCAGGTCAGCGCCTAAAAAGGGTGATGATCAGGACCAGGTGTGCAGATTGCTGATGGGATGCAGGTGTGGTAAATCATGAGAGCTCCCGCCTAGCAATGTCGCCCGGCAACCAGGCAGGGAGCGTTCCAGAACCCTCGGGAAACAGGAGATCCCGAACAGAAAAACTGACAACACCGACAGGAACCGACTCAGGATGCAGGGTTCGTTACAGTACCCCCTCCGACGAACGCCACCGGGCGGACTCCCCGGAGCGCCAGGATGGAGGCGGTAGAAGTCCCGAAGGAGGTCAGCATCAAGGATCTGTCGCCGCGGGAATCCAACTCCTCTCTTCAGGACCATACCCCTCCCAGTCCACGAGATACTGGAAACCCCGGCCCCGCCGTCTGGAATCCATAATGCGTCGCACCGTATAGGCAGGACCACCTCCGATCATCCGAGGAGGAGGAGGAGGCGGAGGAGGCAACAGAGGACTGAGGAGAACAGGCTTGAGGCAGGAGACGTGAAAGGTGGGATGAACTCTGAGCGTTCTCGGTAACTTGAGTCGAACTGCAACCGGATTGATCACCTTCTCCCACCACAAACGGGCCAATGAACTTCGGTGACAACTTCCTAGACTCAGTCCGTAAAGGAAGATCCCGTGTGGCCAACCAGACCCTATCTCCGATGGTATAGGTGGGAGCGGGAATCCGGCGACGATTCGCCTGGAGCTGATACCGGTCAGAAACTCCAAGGAGTGCCTTTCTGGCCCGATGCCAGGTCCGGTGGCAACGACGAATGTGGGCCTGAACAGAGGGTACTGAGAGATCCTTCTCCTGAGAAGGAAACAAGGGAGGTTGGTAGCCATACAGGCACTGGAAGGGAGACATCCCAGTGGCAGATGTAGGGAGAGTATTATGGGCATACTCAACCCAAGGCAACTGAGAGACCCAGGAGGTGGGGTTGGCGGAGACAAGGCAGCGTAGCGTGGATTCCATCTTCTGGTTGGCTCTCTCCGCCTGACCATTAGATTGGGGATGAAACCCAGATGTGAGACTGACCGTAGCTCCAATGGCCAAACAGAAGGACTTCCAGACAGCAGAGGTAAACTGAGGACCACGGTCGGAAACGATATCACTAGGCAACCCGTGGACCCTGAAAACCTCCCTAACCAGGATCTCGGACGTCTCAGAGGCAGAGGAAGCTTGGAAATGGGCACAAAGTGGGCGAACTTGCTGAATCTGTCCACGATAGTCAGAACGACCGTGTTCCCCTCAGAAGAGGGCAATCCAGTGACAAAGTCCAGGGCCAGATGCGACCATGGTCGCGAGGAATAGGAAGGGGGTGAAGTAGTCCAGAGCTGGGCCGATTGGCACTCTTATTCTGCGCACACACTGGACAGGCAGCAACAAACCCCCGAGTATCCTCTCCCATGGCAGGCCACCAAAATCGTCTGCGAAGAAACGCCATCGTCCGAGCCACGCCAGGGTGACAAGCCATCTTGCTGGCGTGGCCCCATTGGAGGACAGCAGAACGAACCGACTCAGGCACAAACAACCGACCGGGTGGACCGTTACCGGGACCGGGTTGCGTCCGAAGGGCCGCCATAACCTCCTCCTCAATCTTCCACATAACTGCTCCCCACGACACAGTTCCGGGGAAGAATCGTCTCGGTCTTGGCCCCACTCTCCTCCGTCTTGGAGAACATCCGGGACAAGGCGTCCGCCTTGCCGTTCTTGATCCAGGTCGAACGTCAGGGAAAAAATTGAATCGTCCGAAAAACAACGCCCACCTGGCCTGACGGGAGTTGAGACGTCTAGCCGATTGCACGTAAGCAAGATTCTTGTGGTCAGTCCAGACAATAAACGGTTGCTCCGCCCCCTCCAACCAGTGGCGCCACTCCTCCAAGGCAAGTTTCACCGCGAGAAGCTCCCGGTTACCCACATCGTAGTTCCTCTCCGCAGGCGAAAGACGACGAGAGTAGTAGGCGCAGGGATGGAGTTTACTGTCCGTGGAGCATCGCTGCGACAGGATGGCGCCAACTCCCACATCAGACGCGTCCACTTCAACGACGAACTGACGGGCCGTGTCCGGTTGAGAGAGAATCGGTGCGTTGGTGAATCGCCTCTTCAAATCCAGAAACGCTCGATCCGCTTCCGGATTCCACTTGAAGGTCCTGATACTGGAAGTCAAGGCAGTTAACGGAGCGGCCACACGGCTGTAATCCCGGATGAATCTGCGGTAGAAATTCGCAAACCCCAAAAATCTCTGGAGCTGCAATCTCGCATCGGGCTGGGCCCATTCCAGAACCGCTCTAACCTTCTCCTGGTCCATCCTAATCTCTCCCCTGGAGATGATGTACCCGAGGAAGGATGTCGTGTGGGCGTGAAACTCGCACTTCTCGGCCTTAACGAACAGGCGATTCTCCAACAATCGCTGCAGAACCTGTCGGACATGCTGGACGTGGTCGGAAGGTTCCTTCGAGAAGATCAGAATGTCATCCAGGTAAACAAACACAAAGAGACCGATCATATCTCTCAGGACGTCGTTCACCATACTCTGGAATACCGCTGGAGCATTGGTCAGTCCAAACGGCATCACCTGATACTCGAAGTGTCCCATCGGTGTATTGAAACCCGTCAACCACTCGTCCCCCTCTCTGATCCGGACCAGGTGATACGCATTGCGTAGGTCTAGCTTGGTAAACACCGTAGCACCCTGTAAGGAGTCGAAGGCAGAGCTCATCAAGGGCAGGGGATACTTGTTCTTGACCGTGATATCATTCAACCCCCGATAATCAATACACGGTCGAAGAGAGCCATCCTTCTTACCCACAAAGAAGAATCCTGCCCCCAGGGGGTGATGACGAGGGACGAATGAGGCCAGCAGCTAGGGACTCCTTGATGTAGGTCTCCAAAGCCTCACGTTCAGGTCGGGAGATACTGTATAACCGTCCCTTGGGATAGACAGCTCCAGGGAACAGGTTGATGGCACAATCATATGGTCGGTGGGGAGGAAGTGACAGAGCCCTCTGCTTACTGAACACTTTCCCCAAATCGTGATATGTCTCGGGAACCAGTGACAAATCTGGGGGTTTAGCCTCAATCACCTGACTGGGAACCGAATGGGAACAGGCAGTCTTGAGACAGTTAGCATGACAATCAAGGCTCCAACTCGTTACCTTGCCCGTCACCCAATCGAACGTGGGATTGTGTTCCTTCAGCCAGGGATATCCAAGGACCAGAGGGACATGGGAAGACGGCAGAATGAAGAATGAGATCACCTCAGAATGATTCCCGACAACAGCATCTTAACCGGTTCAGTCCTCATCGTAATACGTGCCAGACTACTGCCGTTCAGAGTGGTTGCTTCAATGGCTTCCGGTAATTGCTCCTTGGAAAGCCCCAGCTGTTCCACCACTTCGGCATCCATAAAGCTTCCATCGGCACCTGAATCGACAAAAGCGTTAATCGCTAAGCTCTGATTCCTGTTCATGAGGGTAGCCGGGAAACGGGGTCTGACAGAGGTACTGAGAGGTTGAAACTGGCTCGCTAAAAGTCCTCCCAACTTTAGCGAGCCGGGCAGTTTGACGACCACCGGGAACAAGTGGAGATGTAATGTCCCGAGCTACCACAGTAGAGGCAGCAGTTGGTCTTACGTCTATGTTGACGCTCCTCCTTGGTTAACCCGTGCCGCCCCACGTGCATGGGTTCAGAATCGGGAGAGAGGACCTCTCCACTAATCCTTTGTGGTGGAGAATGATCGACGTGTTCTGGTCCACCACCCGACCCGACTGGGAACTGAGAAGCTGATCGATTGGACGGGCCCCCATTGCTTCTCCCTCCTTCGCTCTCGAACTCGGGTATCCACCCGAATAGACAAGGCTACCAAGCTGTCCAGGTCACTAGGCTCCGGATAGGAGATCAACTCATCCTTGAGCTGCTCCGACAGACCCTGGTAAGAGGCCGCTTGCAGAGACTCCTCATTCCACCCACTCTCCACAGCCAACGTCCTGAACTCGATCACGAAGTCGGCAACGCTGCGAGTTCCTTGGCGAAGTGAAAACAGGCGCCTAGCTGCGTCCATACTCGGACGGAATGGTCGAATAGCTTCCTCATCTCGGCCGTGAACTCCTGGTATGAAGCCATGCAGGTGTCCTGTCGTTCCCAAACGGCTGAAGCCCACTCCAGCGCTCGACCACGCAGCAACTCAATAACAAAGGCTATCCTAGCCTTGTCTGTGGCATAAGAGTTGGGCTGTAGATCGAAAACTAAGCCACACTGCATAAGGAAAGAACGGCATCTTCCCAGCTCTCCCTCATATTTATCCAGCGTCGGAACCTTGGGCTCATGGACGGACACAGCTCCAGAAGTGGCAGGCGAGATGGGTGAAACCGGTAGTGGATTCTCCACCGGCAAACTGAGCTGGGCCTGGATCTCCGTCAGCCCGGTGGAAAGGTTCCGAACTGACAACGCTATCTCCTGTAGTGCCGTGCTATGTTGTCCCAACATCTTCTCCTGATGGGAAATGGCATGGCGAACAGAGTCCAGGTCCGCTGGGTTCATTACTGGCCGGATCGTTCTGTCACGAGTTACAAAGCCAGAACCCAGAAGCAGACCAGGACAAGGTAAGTTGAAACGAAGGTGAGTGTTTATTTACAAATTCAAGAGTGATGCTGAATAATCCAGGGAACAGAGCGGGCGGCGTTGATTAGTTGTTGGGGGTGCAGTGGTTGATCCAATCATGGCTCGGCAGCCGCCGACCACCAGGCAGAGGTTGGATGAAGGTTCCGGACGAGTGACTGCAGATGGAACAAAACGGAGGTAAGTAAACAACAAACCAACAAGGTGCAAAACAACAAAACTAACGCTAGAAGCTCTAAGACTGATACTCTGGTAAACCTACTGTTCATGGCTAACGATCCGGCAGGGAA